>NW_028277125.1:44399772-44551287 GCF_059951505.1 Python bivittatus | reverse complement strand
CAGTTTCTTTCCCTAAAGCACTCAACTAGCGAACTCCCAATGGAGTGTTATAGGACTTAATGGAGTCCTATAACAGTGTTGTGCTCTAATTTATAGAAGTTCTTGGGAGATGATAACAAGTACAGTAATATTTTTATGTTTAATTTCCCTTATGTAAAACATCTTGATAGACCTTGCTTCCCGAGCCAGAAAATTATGGATTTCAGCAGCTTTTAGAAAACAATGAGCTCATATCCTGAAAACTCAGCAAAAGCTAAAAACCATTATCAAAATATTATGCGACACATGCAAACTAGAGAGAAGGGGGAAAAAAGAATAGTTTAGGAATAGCAGAATCTCAAATATATCTTTCCTTTAGAAAGAACAAAAAAATTGTTTCCAGATTAGTATTTGTTTCTAAAGGAGATAGGAAAAAGAAGCTTGTATCTACTTAATAGAATATTTATTTTTATGTTTATAGGAAAGTTTCATATGATTTATTTATTTAACCATTCATATGCTGCTCACTTTCAAAATTCAAGGTGGTTTACAATAAATGTAAAAAGAATGTATATATTACAATAACCTCATACAAACATACATAATACCCGAACCAAATAGCACAAATCAAAATCAATGAAGGGCAGCTTAGCATCACCCATCATCTGTTAAATGTCTGCTGAAGTAGGAGTCTTTGGTTGGGGGCTTTAAGCATTCCATGGAGCATGCTGTCCCACTGAGTGGTGGGGCTTCCCTCAGGACCCCATCCCTCTAATTTCACATCTACTCTCAGTCAAAACTGTCAGGATTTTCTTTCTCATGGGAAAGGATTCATCCCGTTATCTTTACAACAATAACAAATAATATTTTGACTACAGAGATCATGTGAAAAACACCTGTTATTGTGTGTTGTGTATTGTGCTATTTACTGCCACCTATTGGCGTGTGTATGCTAGTTACCCAGTGGGGGTGGCATAGAGCCAAGGAGAGGAAAATGTGCAGCCTCTCTGAGTAGTTGTTTTAGTGTTAGCCACTATGTAGGTTTTATGGGCTACGTAGTTGTAACAAAGTACCAAGTAGTGTACCTCTTCTCTAAGAGTTTGTAGCTAGAGATTTTGTTAAGCTTGTGTTGCTAATAAGTCTTGGATGCTACATTACATGAGAAGATGTGTTTTTTTTTATATTTTGTATGATATTTGCATTTTATGGATTTTTGCATTTGTATCAATAAACACCAGTTAGTATATCTTTTCTGACTGGATTTCTTTGTGAAACAAGAAATGGACATTGCATTATGTTTGCTTTCATGGCTAATATTTTCCTGGAGTTTTTGCTGTGCTCTGCACAAACAGGAGTGTTTGTGATTATCACTCTGCCCGACAGGTTATGGGCCCAGGTTATGGCCAGTGGTGCTGTGCCGGCCCAGGTGTGGAGTATTGTCCCAGCATTATGGTTCCAGGAGTGCTAGTCCCAGGACTGTGGTCCCAGGCGTGTGCTAGCCCAGGCGTGAAATTCCAGGCTTGTTTTGCCGTGGATGCCGGTGCTGGAAGCCAGGACTGACATTCCTAAGTGACGGGAGATTTATGGATTTATCACCCTGCTTGTGAGCATCTGGTCAACGTTACGTTTGAAGTTTGGATTCTTTCTGTGTCAAGTGCCTGTTATAAAGTGTGCAACATGGCGACGACAACGGTGAGTTTTCCATTTGAAAGATTGAATTCAAAGAACTACCAGACATGGAGTATAAAGATGAAATCTTTCTTCATGAAAGAAGGGCTCTGGAAAGTTGTAAACAATCCTGCGCCAGGAGCTCCTACAGATGCTGAGAGAGTTTTGCTTGACCGTGCATATGGTAATCTTATATTGGGACTTGAGTCTTCAGAACTAGTGCATGTTCGTAATTTGGAGACTGCTAATGGATGCTGGGTGGCTTTGCGTGAAATCTATGCAAGACAGACTTCAGCTGCCATCGTAAGTTTGTCAAAGCAGTTGTATAACCTTAAATTGGAGCAAGGTGCTAATGTGATTGAGCATCTGAACAAGATGAAAACTTTGTTTGCTGAGTTGGCAGATCGGAATATGCAACTTCCCGAGAATCAAAAAGCATGTATAGTACTTTCGAGTCTGGATGATTCGTTTGATATGCTTGTAGAAGCTGTGAATGTTTTATCACCTGCAGATCTTACTGTTGATTACCTGACAAACAGATTGCAAGAAATTCAGAGTTCAAGGGATTTACAATTAATTATGTTATGCTTGATACATAACAATTATGTTATGCTTGATAACATAAAGCAGCGCTCTTCTACTGGCACAGAGACTGCGTGCATGGTGAGGAAATGCTTTCGTTGTCCGTCTACCAAACATCTTCTAAAAGACTGTCCTATGAAAAATCAGCCTACTGAGAGTTCCAGAAAGGCTCCTCATCGTGGAAAAGGACAATTTGTTAAAAAGCAAGCAAGCACTAGAATGGTGTCTGCCTTGATGTCTAACAGAAACAAACATTGTACTGATAAGTGGTTATTGGACTCTGCTTGTAGTGAAATCATTGTAAACAATGAGCAGTTGTTGATTTTAGGCTTGACCAAATGCAAGCCTAAAATCCAACAAGTTAACTTGGCTGATGGTTCTATAGCTAAGATAACCATGCAAGGTAACGTGTTCATTCCTTGTTTGGGGGAAGTGGTTTCTGATGTATTTTGTGTACCTACACTTGATTATTCTCTTCTCAGTGTCCCTGTATTAACTAAACTTGGGTATACTGTTGTATTCCAAGGTTCTGAATGCTATGTACGTAAAGAGGGGATTGAATGTGCTAGAGGGGAATTGGTTAATCAATTGTATGAAATGCTTCCTAAACAAGATGTGTTAATTGGAAGTTGCACTGGCAATGTGTCTTTGCATGATAATTGTATCCATTATTATCAAAGAGTGCTTGGACATCCAGGATGGAAATGTTTGTCAAAAATGGCAAAAGTATATCCAGATTTGAGATTCAAGAAGTGTGAAAAATATCTTGATTGTACTGTGTGTAAGCAATCTAAGATAAAATCTGCACCTATTGCTAGGAAAAGTAGCAGAATTGCTAAAAAACCATTTGATCTTGTGCATGCAGATCTAGCTGGTCCGTTTCCTTTAAGTGAAGGTGGAGCAAGATTTATGTTTGTGTTAGTGGATGATAAAACACGTTTCACGAAATCTGAAGCTTTCTCTCGTTTCAAAGAGTTTGTGGCTTTTGTTGAGAGAAAAAATGGGCACAAAGTAGGGAGTTTGCAAATGGACAGAGGGGGTGAGTTTGTAAGCAATGAGTTTCAAAACTGGCTACGTAGAAAAGGCATTTTCCACAGATTAACAAATGTTGGTGTGTCTGCAGAAAATGGCGTAGCTGAGCGCAAGGTTGGCGTTCTGAAGGTTTTGAAGGATAGCCTACTGAAGGATGCTAATGTGCCATCCCATTTCTGTGGTGAAGCAATGTTAACAGCAGTGTTTCTCACAAATAGACACTGGAATTCAGCTGTGAATGAAATTCCTTATTTTTTGCTGTATGGGAGATATCCTTCCTTAAAGCACTTGCATACGTTTGGAACGTTTGCCTACGTACAGATTCCTCAGGCTCAAAGGAGGAAAAACCAACCAAAAACACAGCGTCTTAGATTTGTTGGATATGCAGGAGAATCTAAAGGTTATAGATTTTCAGTAGGAAATGGAAGAGTAGTTATTTCCAGAAGTTGTAATTTTGAAGAGCCTTCTAATTGGCAAGGGCTGCATGCAAATTCAGAAGTCATTCTGCCTTCATACACAGACTTAGCTAGAGAGCAAGCAGCCCATGCACCCCCCTCTCCGCAGATAAAACAAGAAGCGGCAGCGGAGGAGTTGCCGGCTGTAGCTGAAGCTGAGCAGTTAAAGGCACAGGCACAAGAGAAAAGTGAAAAACAGGAACAAAGCGTTTTTGAGGTTCCAGATGGGTATTTAGATAGGGCAAACCAAATCTATTTCAGAGAGAGATGGCCCTGTAAGTCAACAGAGACTAAGTCATGTAGAATTTTACAGATTAAAACCAGCACTTTGCATTGGGCTTGGAAACAAATATGGCAACCAGAGCGCTGGGGTCATGCAGCTACTCCTGTTTGTTTCAGTTAGCATCTTGACCATTGCATTTTGGACCAACTGTAGTTTGAAAGTTTTCTTCAAAGGCTGTCCCACACAATGTATGTTGCAGTAGCATAAATTATTTTTGAAGTATATACAAAATACAGTAGAAGCTGTTGTCATATTTTTAATATGATACTACTATCACTTTGTTATTAAACACCAGGACACAAGTCCTCAGTTCTCCTCGGGACTATATTCTATCACCATCAATTGAATGAAACAATCTACACCTCTTTTGCCAACCTTAAATCTAGAAAAAGGAGCAGGTTCATCTCCCATTGTAAATTGTATGGATGTTCATATTTGTGAAACATAACACAATAATGAGAACAATGAGAATGATCCCTCCCTCCAGCTATGTTTTGCTGTACAGTGTTGCTATTGTAGTTCTGAAACATACCAGAAGCAAACAAACAGCCTTTCCAGCAGGGAGAAAGAGACCACTTTGCAGCTGCCACATATTTCTAGGAAATTAGGAAATGCAATGACCCCCAGTCCCCTCCAATCTAGAAAAAAGAGCTTGGGGTAATTTTCACACTGAACTTCAAAGGCATTTGGAATGCCCCTGATATGCAAAACTATTGCTGGAACAATCTCCCAAACAAAGATGTAGAAATAGTCCTCACATGCACATTATACTCCCAAGACACAGTGCAACACCAAGAACAAGAGCCCTTTCCATGGAGGAAAGACAGAATGTCTGTCCCCACTTCTTTTGGTTTCACAGCTCCACCAGATTAAAACCTCACACTCCATGTCAAGCACTCACCTCATACTTTCTGTAGTTCACTAATAATGCAAGCAAGACAACAGCCTCATAACCATGTTCCCTGCGACTGGGAAGATTGGAAAGGATCTAAAAATAAGACAAGACAAAGCTTAGATTAATCAAAACTATGTATTTCAAGAAGTCATTGATGGGTGATTTCAGAAACATGTAGAATGATGAGCTGAAAACTTCCTATAGCCAAAATGAATCTTATAAGCTTAGAATAGAGCTAAATTGTCTTCTTTCATGAAGAAAGCACAAAGTGAAACCAAATTCTTGCCTGAAAAATAATGAGCATATTTGAGGGGTACAGATGGGTACAGACTTAGATGTTCAGTACTATTCTAGGGAATTAGATTCAGTATCCTATGTGGTTCTTCTTGCACAAAGTTACTAAAGTTACTAAAGGTAACTAAAGTTACCTACCAGCATGAGAAGTTACCACATTGCTTACAATTATCTCATATTTGCAATTAAGCAACATGAAGGGAAAGTGTATGTATAATTATGGCAAGTGTGCTGGCAACCATTTCAGTCCCAAGGCCTATATCTGCTGCCAGGTTAGGGTCCATGGACACATAGTCACATAGCCGTATGTATTACAGGAGTTCTGCAAAAGAGACGCCTTGTCCCTCTCACTCCTGACAATCCTATTCTAGTTCCCTGCTACTCCCGCCCAGATGGAGGCAGAACAAAGCAGCCAAAAATGCATGATGTATAGAAATGCTTTATCAAAGATTAGCAGCCCAGAGATAAGGGAGAATAAGGAAACGTACCTGTAAGATAGCTTCAAAAATGCTATTAATCATCACATACTCCAGAATTGTGTTCTGACTGATGTTATCCGTCACCTAGTAGAATCAAAGGATTAGGGATTTTTAGAGTTTTCCAGTTCCAAAATAATTCAAACATTCTTATCATTTGCTATCAATGAATCTGTGTATGTCATGATCTAACAGTTTGAAAAAAAGTCTCTCAATTGTATCTTTTATTAAACTCTCCTATAAAGAATTCTTTAAGTTATGTGTTTCATACATATGTATTGTTATCCCAAGATTATGGATTTTGGGCACAGCATGAAACACTGTAAACATTCTGTTTAGTACCAGACTGTTACTTTGCCTTCATTGTACAATTTTCCTTTAATAATTTTGTTCAGGGCTTTAGTCCATTTTATGACTATTTTCTAAACAGCAAATTTCAAGGATCCAAAACATTTCTTTGGTAGCAGTGAGATCAATATTTAATATTGGAAGTATCACCAGCAGAGTTCTTACCTCTGTTGTATTTCTGAACAATGGGTAAAAGGAATGCTAGAGATTATTAAATTGAGTTGAAGCCATGTTAATGCTGTTTAATATAAATAATGCTGAAGTCCCTATATTTCCATTAGTTTTAGTTTGGTTTACTTCTCACCCACTTGTCTTTCTTCATAATTACTTCCACTTTCTTTTTGGTTTGGATGACCAAAATTGGGTATTCTGCTCATATTGTGTGCATTCATTTAAAAAAATTAAAGCAGGGCCTAGACATGGGAGCATAACTGAGGCAGGAAATTCATAATTAATTAATATATCTAATACAATAGTTAGATCAAAAAATCTTAATTTAGAAGGCTGTAATATAGCTGCCCAGAGTTGCTGAGAGTCGGGCAGCATACAAGTTTAATCTATTATTGTATTTATTTGTAAAACATGTTATACTGATTACTACAGTATCGCAACAGCTTATAATAGTTTAAAGGTACATTTCCCATGTCTGCATAGTAAATACTTGTTTATAGTTAACCCACCCATTATCTATTACTTACAGTCACCAAACAAAGCAATAGTTTCAGGCACAAACTTTTGAGGCTTTCAGAGCCTTCTGCACAAAGTAACGCATCCAAACTCTCCATCAGATTCTAGAAAAGAGAGTAGTTATTATAAATTGTTGCAAGCTCACATTCCTTTTAACCCTCACTAATGCTGTGCTTCTGTATTTTGTGCAGGAGATAGTAAAAATCTAACTCAAGCTGATTAGCTAATATACTTCTTATTCACACTATTTATTTTATGCCTAAAGAACCTAACTACATGCTATTCTATGGTCATGCTGTAATGTTAAAGAAGCTGTTATCATGCTGTAATTTTCTGTTAATTCCTTGACAAATACATTTGTCAGTATCTAGGCTAGGGCGTATCAGGAGGCCTAGGAAAAGAAAGGAGAAGCATGTTATTCTATCTACAGACTATTCTGCTAACTGAACACATGTCTATTTTTGAATTTCTGGCAGACCAGAACTTAAGTTAGGGATGAGGAAAATCTAGCCTGCAAACCAAATAAAGCCAGGTTTCTTCTCCAGGTGGGACTGCTTTTCTCTTCCTTGGGGCTGAGAAACTTTCTTCTCTTAGGACTGGGGACTGAAAAAGAACTTTCAGGCTCTAGGTGACAGGAATGGCAACTCTTTCCTGTCTGTGCAGGAGGATTCAATGCCTCTCTCCCCACTCTACCCCTTCCTTCTGCACAGGAGAAAAGAAGCACTGCAGAGTGGAGGGAGAACAGCCACAGGCCATGGTGGGCTTTTCAAAATGGGTGGGGTTCTCCCTCCCCAAAATCCATGCTTTCCTGACATCATCTAGCTAGCTGAGAAGTCAACATAACATACATGTTATTAGAATGAAAACAAAACCTGTTATTTCTATATAGCATGCTCTCACCTTCATGCACAGTTCAGCTTTGTCAAAGCCCATCAGCATATTGATGATATCAAAGCCAGATGTGGATTTGTTCTTCTGATGGACCCCACGGATCAGTGCACATAGTGTCTGCAGCAGAAAACACATACACATGCAGGAACTGTGAGACAAAGCCTCCTGGGCACTTAAAACTGCCATTATAAACCCAGAAATTTAAATCTATGGTATTTTACCTTTTAATAGTATGATACCCCAGATCACTTAGAGTGAATTTCAATACTGTAAATCCAATACTGTGTGAGCAGAAGTTCACTTGTACAACAGGACTTTCTCCTTTCCACTGAACCCTTCCTCAAACAAGCAAACCAAAAACCTGACCTCCATAGGCAGATAGGAAAGATCTCACTAAGGGAAACAGTGTCATGGGCAGAAGAACTTCACTGGCTTCACCTATAGTTTTCTTATTGATATTCTTCCAAAATTTATAACATGTTAAGCTCTCCTGAATCATCTAACAATAAAAAAAGAAAAGATTTTATCATTGCCTAGGATGTTAAAGTACTTAAGAAGGGATACCTGATCCAGTATACTGAACCAACAGGTATTTCAGCAGACCTCAATAATGCAGACTAATTCCTTCATTAACTAACATAACCAATCATTAGTTGTTAGTTCATAAGTTTTGCTTAATGAAGGCCAAAGGAAATTTATAGCACCTGTAATGCATTGACCACTCGGATCGGATGCTCTTCTCCTAAAGCCCAGATGCAACGCTGGAACAAGCAATTAATGTTATCTTTTATCTTCATTAGCTCTTCACCATCCAGAGATTCCAACTTCCCTTCCAGATATTCCAAATTCACCTGACAGACAAGAGGTAGAGCTTAAGCCAATTTGTGAAATTACTGAGGACAAGAAAAACTAGAAATTGATATCTGTAAGAGTAAACATAAAGAAATGGTTTCAACCTTTAGTATATTACCTTCATGAGGAAGAGCTCCTCCCAAAACCGAGGGTTATATTTACTGGGATCTTCTGTCTGAAAGAGAATGGCTGAATTGAATATAACAAGTTTACCCTTATGCTATTTTGTAATAATGTGCCCAAGAAAGTGAGCCAAGAAATATTTCACTAAGGAAGATTAGTCTTCCTTTCTCATTCATAGTACAAGATATTACTAATACTGGAATACAGAAGACTGTCATGATGAAAGAAAAATAAATCCAGTGCTTACTGTGAAGATCTCATCATACATTAACACCACCTTCTCCTTCAAGGGTTTCTTACTAGATGAAGATTTCCGAAGTAATCCACCTTTTTTCTCAGATTGTGCCATGGCTTACAACCTGTGGATTGAAAGATATGGTAGACATCAAAGAAACTGATCCTAAGAAAATTTCCACAGCTTTTGCACCTTTCTAAATTTTTCCTGAATGTTTTTGCAATTTCTCAGATCTCACCAAGCACCCTATACTGTACTTACTATATAATACAGTAATAACTATCATAGCTCCTTGCCTAGTTTAGACATATTTTTCCTACATGGGGTGCAAGGTGCACAAAAAAAAGCTGACTATAATAGATGCCTATATTTTACATACCAAAAAAGGTTAGACATATGTAATGTTTATATTTGTTATATCTGTGTAGGAATTATTTCACTTGTAATGAAGAGGAGGATCAAGAAAGAAAAGAGTGCTTTTTTTTTTCAGCAGATAAATTTGTGTGAAGGATTTGCATGGCAAAAGAAAATTCAAATACAGGCTTATCAACCCACCCATGTAGCTCAGAGAACAACAGTAGCTCATTTAAACATACATTTTATTTCTACAAATGAAATTGTAAGATATACATAAGAATCACCATATTGCATATGGAGTGGTCTGTAAATAAGGCTGAGTCCTAATGGGTTAGTCAGTTCATACATCAGGCTAAGTCAAAAAGAAAGGTATTTTATTTTAATTGTATCTTATTTTATTTTAACTGGGTTTATATGCTGCTCAAATCAATACCAACTCTAAGGGCTCATCATGCTTAAATGACAAAATAACAATTGCAACTATAACTTTGAGTTACCAATGAACAATAAAACAGACACCTCACTGCAAAAGGGAACACCCTCATAACCTGTCTGCCCCTAAGGAACAGCCAAGCTTAACATCTTTCCTAAATCACAGCAGGTAGAGGTCATTTGGATCTCAGGGGGCATGCTGTTCCAAAGAAAGGAAACAGAGATTGAAGGTCTGCCTCTGTGTCCCTAGTGATAGAGTTCTCTGAGAAAAGGGATGCCTAGGGAGCCCACTCTTCCTAAGCTTAGTGAATGCACAAATATAACTGGAAGGTGGCAGTCCCTAAGATACCCAGGTCCTCAGCCATATAGGACTTCAAAGATGACATCCAACATGTTTAATTCCCCAGAAGCTAGCTGGTAACCAGTGAAGCTCTGGGAATAGTTATATGGGTGAATTGAGAATACTTCCTCCCATACCAGCTACCCAATTGCTAAAATTTAATAGAACACTCACTCTGTGACTTTTCTGTGGTGGTGACTTAATGGAGTAGGATAAGAAAAAAGTCTATTTTAACTGGTCATAACCAAACTGTAGAATTGTCCAACCAATGAAATTCAGGTGGTCACTCTTTTGCCATCTTATACTAGTCAATGAAGCATTTTTAAACATGTTATTTATTTGGTAAACGTTCTTCACCTTAAAAAAATATTTCATATATTGTTTTATCATTATGAATTTATGGTTGTAAATAATCTAAGGGTTCTTAGTAACGCACATGTATTTGAAAGGTAATTCTATATAAACAAAACTTTGCATCATACCTTCGTTTCAACAGTACATGTAAATTACTGCAAAAAAGCAGCACATAGGTATACCTTTGACAGTGTAAAGATCCTACACATGCACAGAACTAAGTTTGTCCAGATACGCACATCATATCTAACATAACATGTAAAGCTTGACTGGGAACTATTCAGTGTGTCTAATGAAAAGATGAAAGGTATTTTTGTGCATATAAAAATAATAAAGCAAATCACAGTACTCCCCAATTCACCCAATTCTAAAACTGATCCCCTTTCCTTGGATTTTTTGCCATCCCACCCATCCAATCACATGTGTTTATGTAGTGGTAAAGCAGAATGGCAAGTGGTATCTCCAAATATAATACATAATGTATTGAACAGCATAGATATAGCAAAGTTATGTACAGTGCCTATAAACTTTAACAATAATTCTGCAGCTGAGGGTGCAACAGCTACTTAAATAAAGGAGTAAATAGCACAATGATCTTATCTGGTAGAATTCTCAGTGGCTAACATCCATTTCAGACCATCACACAGAGATTTATTTTCTGCAAAAATCAGACTTAAGAAACAAGATGTACAATAAGGAGCACATTGTTGCAATATACATTAGATGACTTCAGGCCAGTCAGTCAGTTCATCTCCAGTACTCTTATTTATTTATTTATTTATTTTATTAAATTTCTCCCCCGCCCATCTCTTCCCAATGGGGGACTCTGGGCGACTCACACAAAACATTAAAACCATAAATACATATAAATACATAAAACATCAAAATTTAAAAACATTACTAAAAAAGAGGAAAAGGGGGGTCCAAGAAGATGAAGAATCTTACTGCTTTCTGGTTAATAGACTTGCTGTTATTAGCCCGTAAGAACATCTAGTAAGTGCAAAATCATTTAAATTTGTGTCACCAAAAGCTGTTAGGTCAGCCATATTTTCTCTTTCTTAAACAGTCCATTTTCTTTCTGTTTTATGAGAAATAAAGTATCACTAATCAGAAAAGTAAAAGGGAAGAAAAAAAGTTTTAATAGGGTAAAAGATCTGGAAATTGGGCACAGGGGTGAAACAGGCTCTCCCCTTCACTCTCAGAATCAAGTCTTTGGGGCAGCAGCAGCACAAAACTGGGTACATCCACTCAGAATACTCTGACTGGGTTATTTATATCATAGATGATAAAATAATATGCTTCTGGTTCAAAGTGGTGTGGTGTTGTCATCTTCTCTGAGTGAGAGATATCATGCCATCCATGTGAACCTTCCCAAGTTCACTCTCCATTCAGTTTTCCAAAACTGGTGTCTTCCAAATGTTTTGGACTGAAATATCCACAAGAAATAGCTAGCCTGGCCCTGGTTAGGGATGGTGGATACCAGAATGGAGAAAATTGCTTTTGTTAGGGTTAATGCAAGAAAATGTTCAGATTTGACTTTAGGCTATAATCTAACTATCCCAAAAGTCATATTTGTCCCATTACAATCATCGAAGCAAAAGCAATATAATGCCATCAGATATGAATGGAAATGCCAATGTTGGCATATTAAGTGAAAAGGAAGAATCTGTCATAGACATTGGATTTTTTTTAGATTTAGATAAACCCAACTGGACTGGCAATCTCATTCCTGACTTTCCTGCCTCCTCCCCTACCACAGCAGCCTTATCCTTGGCTTCAAAATCAGAAGCATCTTCAAACAGCAGAGCACTACATATAGAAGTAACCTCTTTTAGATGTTGGGAAGAGGTTCCCCCCCCCCCCCATTCCCAGAGTTACAGTTTACCACATTTAATAGGGTCCACAATTTTCCAGATAACATGGATAAGGGGATGAAAGGACTACCATGCAGGGAAGGACAAGGAATTCTTCTACTTGCGCTGTCATGGTCTGGATATATTATTTTACAAGAAGTGTTATTTGCTAATCATACTTGCAATCTCACCCAATGGCAGGAACTCATTTTATGCCAAATTAAGCTATACATGAACAAAATTAAGTCCATTATTATCTGTATCACCAAAATGGTCCCCGTGTCCCTAAATAAACCCCATTGTGATCTCATTTGTACAAGTATAACTAACTGTAAGAAATTAAAGAAACATAATAAGCAATATATCAAAATAAGTACCTCGAAATAAGTCATAAAGCCACTCCCCAGTATAAAAGGGAGCAAAGGGCATTTATATCTCATTCTGAAATCTACAAGAATGAGTGTATCTACAGAAACAGAGGTATTGAATTATTTTCTTCTGAGGGAAGTTATTATTAAGTAACCCCCTCTCCCCCAGCCCACTCTAAAAAAGCCTGTCTGGTATAGTTTTCAACAATAAAAGTTTAAACTGTAATGCAACTATCCTCACTAGAATAAATATTTGATTCTTTCATTATGTTATGTCATGACAAAAGGTTATGATACTATGACCCTTTATGAAGCATCTGAAGCATGTTACATTAACAGGAAAGAAAAGGAACAAACGCAATAAAGCTGTTGCTTTTTTCATTCAATTTGACTTAAAGCTTGATTTAAAGAACTCAACTCTTAAATTATTAATATTTAAAATTTAACCATTAGCCATTCTAGGGCTTCAGTAACTCGCATTCTCAGATTTCTCCATCTGGAATACCAACAGCTTGTCTATTAGTTCTTCAAAATAGAAAAATAGAAGAGAGAGTGTGTGTATGTATGTATGTATGTATGTATGTATGTATGTATAAAAATAGTAAAGAGTTATGGAAAAAGCTAGCATGATCAAGCAAAACTATCTTTGAAGAATGGTAGACACTAATAGCAACCCAAAAGTGACGCACATCCAGCATATCAGTCACATACATGCAAACAAGTCTTATTTATAACATTTACAAGTATTATATAAATGGCTGCTGTTCCTCAGTTCTTCAGAATGGCTTATACAGGATTTCCAGGAAGCTTCTAGTCTAGACACTTTACATTACCAATCATGCATGATTTTAGCAGTAAAACTGTTTCACGTTTTTAGAATATTCTCTGAACCAATCTCCATTATGTTAAAGTTTAGGACTTTATGTCACACTAAGTCCTGGTTTGCTTAACCATGTTTTTTTTTAAAATAAAGAATTAACTAAAAAGAAAGTCACTGTTTACAAACCATGTGGCTAGTTTCATGCAACATACTAAACAAAAGTCATGGCTTAACATCATGGTATATGAACCAGACCCCCATCAAAACAGGAAACCAAATCTTCAATCAAGTTTGCAATCAGGGTAAGGTAATCCAGTGAACAATGTCAGATTCAAATACAATATAACTGCATTTAAATCCCTATTAACTGTGAATACCAACTGATCTTACCCACATACTTGCAACTTTCAAAGGGGAATATTAATGATTATGTTCATGTAACATACTTCCCCTTAATTAACTGAACCATATTTTAATCAACCACATGACACACTGAACCATAAATCAGCCAGTCTGGCTGGATTTGCTAGGCTGAAATATGGTCTAGTCCATACCCTCTTAAAAATAAATAAAGGGGGGAATGGAGTGATTAGTAAACAGAAACATAAAATGCTAAAATTTGACAAGGATCCCTGGTTCCTTCTTCTAAAAACCAAGTAAAGAGTCTTTGATTCTTCCTTAAGTGATCTGTACTATGCACTTCATTCCAAATCATAATAGGAGAGAAAAGTTCTGCATTCTGTTTAAAGATGTGGAACAGAAATGAGTAAAACTGTACAGTGCTGTGAATGAGAGGACCACATGAGCAGAAAACCATCTGGGCAACAGTTTGCATTCCTATCTTCAGATAGATCTTTCATCGTTTATAACACAGTGGACAGTTTTCATACATATGTATACTTTATTTTTACTAGAACCATGCAATCTACCAACTGGGGCATGGTAGAAAAGACGCCGGCTTAGAATGGAAAGAGTTCAAGTCCAAGCATTCATTTTATTACTCTATCAGAACTTAACAGAGTTCACAGTCCTTCTGGATTCTGAGTTATATCCAGTAAACTTTCTTCATTTCAGCAGCAAAATTCAGAGGGGGAAGAATTATTTTACTACTGTTACTATGAAACAACGAGGGGTCTGACTGACTGCCAACTACCAAGGGGACCTGCAGTAAATCTACCCCTACCAAGTGCCCACCATTGTCCTGTTCAGCAAAGGGGGCAGAAAACTGAAAGCCTCAGAAAGGGAAGGCATATATTAAGTACCCTGGCGTCCATGCAGATGCTTGGACTTCAAGTCCCATAATTTCTGATCAGTGATCATCCTGGCTAGAGCTTATGGGTACCGTAGTTCAAGACATCGAGAAAGAAACAGACGGTATAACTTGGAACATTGATTAAAGCTGCCTCATCAATGGCACAGGACTTATTTCACCTACAAGCGAGTTAGGCTTTCCTCTTCCTGTCCTAGAAAAGTTTCTTCAACTATAAGTATACAAAAATTGAGGCAGAAAAACAGACCCCTTCCTCGCGAACATAGCCTAAGCACCCACAGACATTTTCCTCAAATAATCCCGAGCTGCACCCCAACACTCCCCCTCTCCTCCACCCCCATTACACCTTGCTGCCTGACCCTCCTCGATCCCATCACCGCCTCTAGCTAGCCCCAGCTTCGCCCTCCCCCGGCCCTCATCAGCGAGGGCAGCTTGGACACCGACCAGGGGCACAACGGAGGCCGGATTCTGAGGGGTGGGAAAGGAACGTAACTGTTACCTGCGCGGGGCGATCGCCTGCCAAAGCGCATGCGTCAACGAGAGACCCTTCGCTCCACCTTCTCCTGACCACGCAGGCGCATAATTCTTGATCAGCTCGGTTCCGCCTACTGTCGTCTCAGGGATGTCCTTTCCTGCGAGTTACTAATACGAGCGGACTGCGGGGAAGAGACTAACTTTAGGAAGACGCGTTACGGGGTTACAGTATTAAGGAAAATGAGTTCCTAGTTTCTTTAACCCTTTGGGTTGCACAGATGGAAAGGCTGAGTAACAAAGGCAATTGTGGGACACACTTTTTCCTTGACAGTACAATGGGATTTATTCCAGAGGAAACAAAAAAAAGATTGTCCTTCAGCAGGGCTTCACTGTAGGAATTTTAAAGAATTTTCTTCCGTTTGGAAGAATTCCTTGTCCCAATTCAGCAGGAACGTACTCCGCTGTACGGTGTCTACGATCCGGATTTTAATTAGCGGATCCTTGATCCTCTAAGCCACGAATTGGCATGATTGCACGGATCTCATTACTGCACAGTCGTGGTAACGAGCTGATTTTCAGTGGTAGGCTTACAACATGCATAATTCTTCACGGACTCATGGTGCAAATTCATTAGGAGACTAAAGCTGCCGAGCTGTGTGTAGTCTATTAATGGTGTGCACAACATGCAGCACAAATTGATAGCATGGGGTTTCCTGCTTGTAGTATGCTGATTTACAGGAATGTCCTAATTCATATCTCAAGGCTCTGCTCTGAATATCCCAGCGTTATTTATAAAGCTGGGGGAGGGGAAACTCCAAGGTCCATAGTAAGACTTTATTATGACCAATCAAAATGTTACAGGAGAGTGAAGTTCTCAATTTCTCCAGGACTCTTCTTCAGGCTAGTGATTACTGTACAAGTGCATCAAATGGAGAGAAATAGGAGAATCCAAAAGTTCAGCCACATGTTTCAGCTATGGTCTGTAGTTCAGAGTCACCCCAAAATGGAGATTGTAGCCTGAATGTATTCTAGGTGAGGATATCATTTTATACCCAACAGTCTTTGTCCCTCCTTGTTTACTTCTGAAGAAGAAATGCAGGTGCATCAATGTTCGTGTCCTGGATTCAAACCATTCTTGGCAAAACAAGAAGTCAGTAAAACCAGGTGCTTCCATCTGACTTTCCATTGGCTTCATCCTTCCTTTTCCCATGCTTCACAAGAGAGAAAAGGGAGGTAGTTGCATGGAACAAAACAGAATGTGTTCCTAATGCCCTAAACCAGCACATATGGCAATTCAATCCTCTGCACATTCATTGATTCTCTCTCCCAAAATATGACAATTTCAGCAGAGCATTCTAATAAGTAAATGAGCTTAAAAGTGCACATGAATCCTATATGTGCATTTTCAAAAGTAATGCTTATTTCAGGAAGGTGTATTTCTAAGTGTTTATATGAAGCAACTTCTGGTATAAGTTAGCCCACTACCATTCCATGGGTCAAGTTGTTTATACATTGCATGTTAGAAATTTTGATTGCAATTCCATATACACTTCAAAATAGTTAAGAGACCATTGTGCTATTGCTGTAATCTCCAAAAGCCAATTTTAAGGCCATTTCTACACTTCTGTCTTATAATGCCACCCATAGCTCACTGGGTCACCTAAAAACATTATCATCCTAAAGTTGATTGCCTGGATTGGAAATTCAATTTTGATGGGTTTTATCTGCAGCTAAATGTGAGATGGGCAGCTATATAAATATGATAAATAAATAAATATCCTGATCTCTGACACAGGGCTTCTGAGGTTAAAACACATCATTATATAAAGATTATGATATACCCCACTGTGCTGAACTTAATTTTTTTAAAAGTGAGGGAGCAGGGAAAAGTTCTTAGACCCCTTTTATTTGACAGGAGAAATGGTGGTATGGATGTCAGCTAGTGACCAGAAGAAAAGGGATTGGACCACAACTTTGAGTTGACCTATAATCATGACAACATGCCAAAGCAGGTCTCCTATTGATCTAATTGTCCTGAAAAGAGGCACAGATACTGCAATATGTTGCTGTGGGAGGGAGGGGAAGCAATTGGTGTGAGAGGAAGAATTGCTAATCTTGAATGCAATTAAAGCAGCAGTGCTATGAATACTTTTGAGGAAAAATGTGACTAACCAGCATTTTAAGATGCAAGTAGAAAACAAGATTTTGTCAAACAGAATCCAATGCTTGTACATAATCCAAATCTTCATCTCTCTTCATTCGTTCATTCAGTAATTCTTTTCTTCATCGGGCATGGGCAGAAGGTATTAATAGATTTCTGGGTGATCTGGAATATATCTGTCTCTATATTAAATTTAGTTAAAGGGAAGGGTTTTTCCCTCTTTTTCTCTAAATATTTTTGCTGATTTAACAATAACGCTCCATTCAACATTAGCAGTAATAGCAATTTCTGGAATCTGAATCAATTCGAAGTTTATGCTTCAGGCTCTGCAGGATTTTAGGGTTTTTTCAAACACCGCCCCCCCCACACACACACCCCCAAAGTACTGTATAGTCTATAAGACCAACGCATAAGCCGAGTGTCCCTTTAACGCACTCTAGTTCCCGTTTTCCGCCAGCCCCTGCACTCTGCGGAAAGGCAGCTTAATTGGGGCGGTCAGGTTTAACCTCATCGGGCAGGGACGGAAGTAAAAGAATTGGAGGCAGTTCGGATTTGGTGCGAGGTACAGGAGGGGAGTGCCTCAGTCCGGAAACGAAAGACCTCGTGATTGCAATAGGGAATTCGGCGCTGTTACTCCTGGACTGTGGCGGGTCTGACGGATTACGTTGAGCGCGCTCCCAAGCTTTTGCGGGAGAACTGGCTGGATCGAGCCGTAGCCCGGCGTTTGGCCTGTTCCGGGAGGGCTAAGGCGCCTAGAAACAGCTACTCGCCTGAGCGCAGGCAGCTCGGGCGGAAGCCCGTGTGAGCTAGAGAGGGCAACGCAGACCTTGGAGTATGCAGTGCGGAGGGAGCTGGAGCCCCAAACCGTAAGCGGAGCGGGGCGCGGCGACGTGGAGAGAGCGGGTTTTGAAAGCTTCAGCGAAGACTAAAGCGAAAGATTATTAGCAGCTGGAGGGAAGGGCGTAGAAGTGCATATACTGTACGCCTTTGTCGAAAAGGGGGCGCGTAATAACGGAGATCCAGGAGCGCTAGAATCGGTGGGAAGAGTTGCGAGGGCCGAGTTTGTCTTCCCCCTGCAAGATGCAGGAATTCAACAACTCCGCATTTGCCTAGGTGGGTCGGTGAAGCTTGGGCCTGCTACCGCTCGTCGGTCTTTTCCCCGGCCCTATGTGGTCGGCAGCCACTCCGGACGCCTCAAAATGAAGGGAGAGGTGGAGCTTCGTCAGCTCTCGGACTGGAGCGACTTTGTCCGAGGCCGCTGCCTGAGGGAACTGCTGGATCAGCGCCGTTCTGGCGAGCCTCCCAGCCGCATCGTGACCAGCCCTGACAAGCAGCATCTGCTTTTCCTGTGGAACCAGCCGGCCTGCCAGGCTCGCGTGGTGGCTTTCCAGCGGCTGGGGCTTGATGGAGGGGACCTGGAGAGGACCTGGAAGCCACCTCAGCCCCCCGTGGTGGAGCTACTTTTCCTGGAAAGCCTTGGCACAACTGTCTCCTGGGTCTTGGTGATCATTTGGGAGCAAGGCAGGACCGAAGTCTGGCGCTTTGTGCCCACCGCGGGATGGCACTTGCTGCAGAGTCTGGAACTGTGCCATGGAGCCCGTGCTCGGATTGTCTCCATTTGTGGCTTCGGGGACCAGCTTGTGTGGTGTGAAGAGAGGCCTCCTTTGGATGCCCAGCCATCTCCTGAGAGAAGAGCCTTCCAGTACTGTATTTGTGTTCGAGGTATTCAGGTTGGCGAGCAGGGAGTCCAGCTGAGCCCTCTCAGGGTTGTCTTGCACAATAGCCCTGTTTACCGAGTCTTGGCCAAACCCTCTGGAGTCTTCCTTGTGCCCACCCCAGCCACCTTCCCGGGAATAGCCAAGTTTGTCCTCATCTGGCGACCTGAAATGGCTGATATTATTATTGCTGCGCCACATGGTCTGTGTGTTTCCACAAAAGCCTCACATGCAGGCAGCGAAGTGGACTTCAAGAAGCTAGTGCTGAGCTATGTGGGACTCTTGGCATCCATGGAATATTTGGGTGTACACAGCTGTGCCCTATCCAGTTGTGGAGAGCTCCTCCTCATTATGCAAACAGGCACAGTAGAGGGAGTCCAACCTAATGGTGTGTGGCGACCTGTCTTTGACTTTGCAGGAAGCATTTTGTCTTCAGGGGAGCAGGTCCAAATAAAGGTATTTGGGAACATCCTGGCTTGCTTGCTGAAGGAGACTCTTTATCTTATAGATCTGAACAGTAGAGAGCTGATAGAAAAAAAAATCCTGAACACCAAAGGAGTGCATTTTTTGGATTCTCCTATTATAGAGGAAGTCCAGCTCCTTGCTGAGAATGGCATTTACACTCTTGACTTCTCAGACATTGATCAAGGCTGCCAGCCTGAACCCAGCCTGGTGCAGATGGTGTTCGAAGAAGCCTGCAAATACTATCAAAGACGGAGTCTTAGTAGCTCCCAACTCACTGTGGAGAAACTGAAGAAGGGGGGTATGTTTCAGGCTCCTGTTGCACTGTCTTCCATCCTGTGCCATAGTCTTGATCCCAAAGGAAAAAAGCTCAGGGCCCTCCCAGAACCTTATACCAAGCTACTGGGCACAATGCAGTTAGAACTGCAGAACTATGAGAACCTGGAGTTCCTCAAGTCATGTGTGGTTCAGGCCTCAGAAAGTGAGGTAGAGAGCTATGGTGAAGCACTGGTGGAGCAAGAACTTAGCCGCCTTCTACATTTGGACTTGAATAGAGAGAATTTGACATACCTGAATGTCATATTTACTGCCTTCCCTGGGGCTTTCTGGAAAGCTATCCAGAATCATCTCCAACTACAAGAGAATGGGGATGGCGTTCTGGTAGCCAGAGCCACTCCAGATATATGGAAAAAAGTTCTGGGGGGAGCTGCTCCTAACCCAAGCAAGCAAGAAGAAGGCCCTCCAAATGGAGTATTCCCCTTCTTTGAACTTGTCTGTCTTTCTCTTCTCCAGTTCAAGCCTAAATGGTTGCCTCCCTTTGTAGAACTATCCCAGCAATATTTGGGTGTCTCATGGACTTATAAAAGCAAGGAGGGCCCTGAGGTTGGTGTGCCCCTCTACAAGAGAGCACTGGCTATACTGCCAAGGTGTGCTAGATGTCCAGTAGCAGATGGAGAAATGGAAATTGAACTCCTGCTCTGTAGCCAGCGGCCCAAAGCAATCCTCCAGGCCATGGATCTCCTTATCCAATATGGGAGATGGCAGCGTGTGATGGAGACAGCAGAGAAATTCTCCTTGCTGAGCCCTTTGCTGAACAAAGAGATTTTTATTAACCTCTTGGGGGAGTTTTCCCAGCACCGGGCACTAGACCCTTACTTGGACAAGTTGTGGGAGCTCTGCCCTGCAGATATCAGCGCTTCTGATGTCTTGAGCATTATTCAGCAAAATGTAGCATCGG
Organism: Python bivittatus; assembly: GCF_059951505.1. NCBI lineage: Eukaryota > Metazoa > Chordata > Lepidosauria > Squamata > Pythonidae > Python > Python bivittatus. The sequence continues at coordinate 44,530,644 of NW_028277125.1, read as the reverse complement.
CAGAACTCAACCCATTTCCTTTCCCACAAGATGGGTCATCCCAACTTACTATTGCTCTGCTCAAACCACTGTTGTACAGACTGGCACAGAGTCAAACATCCCAGAATGAAATTTTTGGTCATGTCTTACAGGGCTCATCCTTTCCCCCACCAACACCACCCAGACACCAGCAATCTCTTCCAAAAGCAGATTCCCAGGAAGATCTAACCTTCTTTCAGAACCAAACATAGTTTTCAATGTCTAAGGTGGTGTGAAAAGGATTGAAACAGGTAAAATGGTATTTGAAAAATGGTTCTAGAAGAATTAGGAGCTGCAGTCTTTATATTCCAAGCTCACCCAGCTAAAGTAGGAGGTTAAATCAAGAATCATGTATTGCCAATGAGTTTATCTGAAAGAGTGCAGAGCTTCTAGGAAGGATTGGAAGCTTTTTATATCTTTAAACTAGGGTAAATAAAGGCATCTCTTTCCTAACCTTTCAGGTGTGTTGGGATTATAATTCTCAAAATGAGAATTCTGGATTATATTTCTAGTACATCTGGAAAGCATCAGACTGGGGACAGCTGTATATAAGAATGACACAGGACTGCCTGAAATACTACTATTGATGCACTCCCATCCTTTCATGAATAATAATATGAGACTGGTTGATATTCTGATAACATGCCAATCTGCATTCATCAGCTATATTTGTATATGAGTTTTGCTGAGGAGCAGCATTCTATTGTGCTCAGAAGTAGTCTTCCTCCAATGCACGTGGCTGCTATGTGGATTGGGGGCTGATGAAGATTGTAGTCTAAGGCATCTGAAGAGCATCAGGTTGGAGAAGGCTTCTCTACACTGTTATTTCTTAAGGGGGTTGGGGGAGAGGAGGTTCTTGATAATAAGCCTAATAGGTTTCATTTACCAGCCTTACTTCCTCCTGAAACTAATGCTTTTGAAACTCCCTAAATGCAATCATATCAGCTGCTGCTTCTCTGAAAAAATCACTCCCCAGATATATCACAGATTTAACCAAGCAATATTTATCTACAGCAGGGGAAGCCCCAGCTGTTTCTACTGCATTATCTATGCACACCTTTGTCCTCTATAGTGGCCTTTATCTTTTGCTTTTTAGAGAAGTGGAAGAGATTCACTATAATAGTTTATACCCTGCTTCTTTGTAAGAAAGTATAATTCTCTCTAATGCTACATCTCTTAAATTTAAGCAAATCTTTCTCTGCTTTAAAAGAATAGCAAGACTTGAAGCAAGGTGCTACTACAATGCAACCCTTGACAATTTTCTAATTAGTCCACTCTGCTTAAGACTAATTACCATTTAATTAAAGATAGTACTGTCCATCAGAGATGAGGAACTTGTGCCCTCCAAACTTTGCTGAGCTGCAATTTCCAGCATCTCTGACCATTAGCTTTGTGGGCTGAGAAGTTGTGGTTCAACAGCATCAGGAGGGCTCCAGGTTCTCCATCCATGTCCTACATGCTAACAATAGGTAGGGCCACTTTCCACATAGATTTAACAGAAAGAAAAGGGGTCTTTAACTGGTCTAACCATGAATATTTTTTCTTTGGGTAGGTAGTTGGTGATTTTAACTCTTATGAAACTGACAGGATCCTTTTTAGAACTGCAGAATTTCCTTGATATGATCCAAAAAGGAGGTAGCCTGTTGAATAAAAGCAAGTGCTGTTGTACACTTCAATTCTCTGTTTAAAAAGTAGGTTTAACAGCTGCTTTGCTGCCAACTTATGGTCTGGTTGGGAATGGGATCTATGTGGAAACTATTAGAGAAGGAGTAGGGAATCTGAAGCCCTCTCAGGTTTGCTGAACTACAACTCTGTAGAATCCCAAGCAGTTTGACTAAGGCTTAGAAATGCTGGAAATTAAGGATGGTCACAGGTTCCCCACCCATTTTGAGAAGATGATCACGAGCAGATATGTTTTCCATTATTTTGTTTATGCTCTAATTCTGTTCCTCTTTCCCACACTTGGAAAGTTTTCTGAGTGACTGTTTAGTGGGGAAAGGCTCTGTGGTTACATAGGACCCTGCCCTGATATCTGAGAAACATGAATGAAAGCTAATGTATCCCTTGACTAGGCTTGAGTATCATTACTGCCTTGGCAATCTGCGAGTTTTGGTGCAAAGCAAATATTGTTCTTTCCAGTTGTGAGCTTCCCCTTTCTGGGGTAGAAGATAGACTTGTCGCAGAAGTCAAGGGCAGCTCTAAGTCTCCCTTTACTCTGTCAGAAAGCAAAGAAGGGAGGCATGGATGATAAAAGAACACAAATGCTGGGCTCATACCAAACTGGCCATCCCAAATCTACATTTACTACTTTTTACAGATATACATTCTTCAGTAAACCTCAGGCTTCCTCAGCCCAGAGCTATTTTAAAATGTTACGGGTTTAAAAAAAATGCCCCCTTGATTAAAAGCCAAGCGTTTTCCTCCTCTCTTTACAATTAATGGATTCTTTGTTAATGCTGGACTTCAGTGGGTTAGATGTTTGTCCTAATGAAGTAGGGGTGAGAGGGTAATTAACCTTATGATTTGCCTGGATCCTTTGTGCCCTGCCTATCTTGAGTAACTTGGCAGAGAAATAGTAGGCTTTTAAAGCTACTTTTTATGAACAACTTTATTTTATAATGCTTTTCTGATTTTTTGGAAGCTGTTTCTTATCCTATATGCAACACTGAAAGATAACCACCACCCTTAGAGAATTTTGTGCTATGCTGCAGAGTACCTGGCATAGGCATGTGCACCCAGCTGTGTGTATCTTCTACAGTATTTGTATTGTTAATTCAGCCTGAGTTTACTTGTTAATGAGAACCAACACTAGTAGATAAATCATAGTCTGACCTGGAAGAATTTCAGCTAAGAAAACAAATCTTTGTTGGGAAGGAAAACTACAGCAAGCAAACTGCTAGCAATCAATGCCTCTTTGTCTGTTGAGCCATAGCTTAAGAGCTACACTCTTAACTTCCCAGCTTCTGTAAAACGGTTATAGATTTAATATCCCTGCCTTTAGATTCTCTAACTGGAACATTCAGGGAAGAGTAGATTAAAAATATCAATTCAAACAGAATTAAGCAAGAGATATTAACCAACCTGAAATTAGATTTCATAATATGATGGGAGGGGAGTTGGAAATGACTGCTAAATATCAAGAGAACAAGTAACTTGTTTCTTTGTTAGATGTATAAGCATATAATAATTATTAATTTGATACTTGAACAGCTACCTTTTCTCAGTGGATGTTCTGGCTTGGTCAAACATTGGATTTGAAGGCAGGTGCTCCTGTTAAATAAGCATTTGTCACACCATTGCAAAAATACACCAACATTATATTTAATAGTAATTGAAACTATCATAGGAGTTAGGTTTCTTTTATTCATTAAGGATCATATGTATTTTTGAGTCCAATGAAAAACATAGCTTCCTGATCATCTTGGAGTTCCTTCTGATACTATACCAGCTAATTTTCAAGCAAGGTCCAAAAGTGCTATTGTGATGGTTTATTCTTGGACCAATTTATGTTAATATTTAACACTGCAGTTCCAGTAGCAGCAAGATGGCATCTTTTTGGAACTCATTCTTGGGGACCAACAGTCTATAATGCTAAGTATCCAAAGCCTACCTTAAATCCTATAAAAGTCATGAAAAATGTAATTTCTTTGAATTTACAAATGAAAGACAAAATAAACAATATACCAATGAAAATAAGAATATTCATTCACATGTGAAACAAAAACATTTACACAGATTCAAGCCTCTTTATCAATAAAGCAGTTGGGGAGAGGGGGGAGAGTGGTGTAATTATTTTCACTCTAGATTATTCCTTTTCACGCCTGTTCCTTCATACAATCAAATAAACCTTTACTTAGAAATTATGTAATCCAAGCAATTGAAAATATCTTAAAACTTAGTGGAAATAAGACAGAATGCATAAAGTGGAGCTGCTGGGGAAAATTACTGTCCTGTGCTAAGTGATCCATAGCATGACAACAATGTCAACTTGCTTCTCATCTGTGGTAGGTTTTCATAAACCCTTTTTCTTAAACTCTTTAGAAGAGAGAGAGATGGAGTTGTGGATAATTTGCTAGGAGAAGGCCATTGTTAATTATGTCCAAGTAATAAGCGAATGAAAGTGTGTGTGTGTTGCCCTCTAATAATTTGCATGCTTGTTGCTCTGTACATTCGGGAATGTGAGCCCTCCCCCTGGAGCTAGGTGAGATGAGAAAGTGTTATATTTTATGTAATGTTTTCATATTTCATGATCAATAGGATTTCATTTGTTACTCTCTCTTGTACAGTAACCCTTCACACATTCTTCGTTAACCAAAGCTAATTTAGAGCCAGAAGGAAGGAGAAATAATTTTGCCACTGTTGTTTTTGGAGGAAGAACAATGTTGTGCAAAAGGTGGTAAGTGCATAAAAAAGGTTTCTGCTACTCAGCTGGGAATCTGATTTAAATTTTATTATAAATACAAATGGGTTCTTTAAAAGCTTTATATGCAGATTGGACAACAGAAAGTTTAAGTAATACATGATCTACCCTCCTGACATTCAATACTTTGAAATAAAATTTGTAATTTTACATTCAGACCAACACATTGCACAATTAGTTTATGTGCCATACTCTGGATTAATGAGTCTGTGACTCATTAAAAAAAGCACAATATTTTCTGCTGCTAGTCCAATCTTTCCCCAAACTGCAAATTTCCAGTGTTGTGGAACTCGTTCTGGCTTCCAGTTATGTCAGTTGTAATTCCTCACATCCAGAGTGCCCCAGGGCAGATGAAGCTAATCTAAAAGGAATAGAAGCCTTGTGGCATTCTTCTTCCAAATGGTTCTATCATTCCCTTTTATTATTGGAGTCATTTTCATTTTGCATTAATCTAAATGCATCCATTCCTACTACTAATTCCTTAATAAACAATATCTAATTCTATTAACATTTTCCCCACCACATGGGAGAACCACACTTCTGGCAAAATACTTTTTCATGGTTCAACATGATTGGGGGAGGGGGGTATAAAATGCCCAAAATATGCAAATCAAGTATTGGAGGATGTGAGGAAGGGGGAAAGAGAGCAGCATACATGACCCCAGGTTGCAGTGGTATAGTGAAGCAACAAGACACAAATCTGGAAAGTGCTCTAGATAAAATTTAAGGCAATTCATTCTTCCTGATGCACAGATTAATAGAAGTACTCAAAAGTGTTTCATTATGGCTCATATTTGCTTTCTCTCCAGAATGTCAATCTTTGGAGTAGGTGTGGATTTTGATTTAGTGCAGCAAGGCACTATTTGTAATTCAAGTTAACTTAGCAAAGATTTCTAAATTCGAACACAGTGGAGGACTGCTGAGGTTCAAAGAATTAAAGAAGTTTTGCTATGTTGCCTGTCACATTTCTTGTCATGACTATAAATTCTTTGTAGGCCAGTGTTAGTCATCTTAACTGCGCCACAAAAAAAAGATCTAGATTGATTTGAAGCAGAAGAGACTTCTTAACATAATGCCCTTCTCTTTCTTTCCATCTCAATATAAATAAATAGTGCAATTTCAACTGCTTGCCTATTGGGGTCTGTAGGGTAATTCAGTAGCATGCAGTGATATCAGGCACTGAAATCTAAGGACTCTGGAGTCTCCTGAGGATAAGGAGCCTTTCCTGTAGAAAGGACATAGCATAAAGACTGCAAGCCTAAACTCTACAGTAGAGCACAACCTCTCAATACCCTGAGGATACAGCCAAACTAAACTTCCATGTCACAGGGCTTATGGCACAATAGTCTCTCTTGTAGGGAAAAAGTTGCTGCCATATTGCAAACTTGTTCAGGAAAAAATTGTGACAAAGTAATGATCCACACACTCAACACTGTCAAGAGAAATCCAAAAATTCTCTAGACCACTGTTTTTCATCTTCATAGCTGCTCGGAGATGGAATGTTGAAAAAGGAGATGTTATTTCCTCAACTCAGCCCGGGGCATTTTGAACATGTTTTGCCTTGATCTGCAATGGAAAAAGAAGAAAATGAGAAGACTGAATCTCAATGGTTGGTAGGTGACAATAAAGGTAATGACAATTTGGGAATAGCAAACTTCAGACCTTTTTTTGGCAGCTCTCAGTTCCTCACTGTTGGTTCATGCTAAGATACGGCTTTAAAAATCCTCTCTACACTACCACCACACTACGTCTTAGCACCATCCCAAGCATTGTTTGTCTGTAATCAAAGTCAGCATGCAATAAAAAATGTCAGCTTATTTCAATGATGGTTGTTTCCCACTCTGCAGAACATTGTTTGTTCTCTTTTAAGTACTAACACCAGAACAGGGATCTGCCTACACTATATTGGGTATACTCTACACCCCAAATGGCTTCCACACTCCTTTAGTACTAATTAAATGGCTCTTCTTTAGCCTAGTACTGACATTTGTTTGAACATCAATGCTGTATAGCAATGATAGATTAAAGATACGGAAAGATACTTACAGTTCAAAGTTTTCCATAATCTCATCCCTAATAGGAGAAAGGGATAGTATCAATGACATTTATATTGCCATTCCCACATGATAGTTCCCACAAAGTCTAAACTGGAAACTACAAAAAATATTGTAGCAATTGAACTGGACATTATCAGAAAGTGAGGCAGGGAAAGGGAGAGTTTACAGCTATGCTATGGCAAGATCACATTTCTGAAGCAGTGCTCCAAGGAATGTAGTCCCAGGAGGTTGGGCGTGCTTACACATACGATCCTGAAGAGATTTTCAAACTATAGTACATAGACGATATTGGGAAAAGAGAAAGACTGCAGCCCATAGCCAGAGGCAGCATACCTCACAACATAATAAATCACTCTTACTCATATATGTCATCGACGCTCATTCTGCGATAAAACTTGGCAAGCCGCACAGCCAAGATGATACTTGGCAACAGAAAGACAGTGCACCAGGCCAGACTGAACCAGAAGGCATTCTAAGAGGGGGAAAGAGAAGGGATAAAGTGTCAGAGGCAATGCTTCAACTGCTTCAGCATAGCTTCAGTTGACCGAGGCTGCCAAGAGAAGCATCTTTAATGATGGACATATCCTCAAACATTAGGTATTTGCACCTTTCCAGTCCTAACACTGCATTAGAGCCTTCTTTATGTACATCCCACTCCAGCTTCTATTCAGAAGGCATAGCTTTTATGTGTGTATATGCATCTCTAATTTCTCTCTACATCTTTTCTCAAAATTAAGACACTTATGCGTAGCCACAGCAAACTCACTCCCAAGACAACTATAATGTGCTCCTCACATGTACAATTCAATGTTACACCCTTGGTTGTAACTACCATCTCTTGCCTTATCCATGTTGACATATTTAGCAATCCTGCATCCCAATTAATGCTGACTAGTCCTGCTGATTTCCTCACCAAAGAATCAACGGTGTAATTGCAGACAACGACATTCACGCTATCCAGTGCCCAGGCTACAGGGCCACAGCGACCCACTTGTCCTTTGATCTGCCAACAAAAATGTAAAAACAACAATACTTCATTAGAAGTTTCATCAGAGTAAACCCAGCCCCAGTCTTCTCTTGGACACTGATTTTCATCATTTTGACCACCATATATTTTGAAATCTTCCACAAAATTTCTTTTCCAACCCAGTAGGAAAAGTTCAATCACTCAATAATTGTATTCTGCATTTTCACTCTAAAAAATAAGGGAAAATGTCAGTGGCTGGCCTCATACAACATACTAAACCTAAACTCAGGTTAACAAAACACAATTAGCACATCCAAACAAATAGTAAGGTTGGTCTGGGTCACCAAACATCCTAATGACCTCCCTAAAACATACCAAGGGAATGGATAGGTTATGATTAAAAAATAGTCATGCCTCTGAGCCTTAATTATGCCTTACCCATATTGTTGGGTAAGGGCTTAAACAAGGACAGATAACTCCATATTTTTGGCAAGGTGGGAGCGTAAATCCAGCCTTATTCCACCAGAAATAATTGGTAATACTTACAACATCCTGAGCCCAGTTCAGGTAAGAGGCAAAGTAACCCAGCACACGCCATGCAAAAACCTTCGTCTCCTAGATGGAAGTAGAAAAGAGTATTAGTAAGAGGATAGAGAATCCTTTTCCAAGCCCAGGAAATGGTTCTGTTATGGAGTATAAATATCCTGTATAAACTGCATTGCAGCTTCATGAGTTTTGGAGCATAAATATCCTATATAAATTTCATTGCAGCTCCATGAATGGAAATGAAGCTCTAGAAGACTTGGGGGAAGAGGGAGAGAGTAAAGCTGTTTCATGCAAGATCAGCTAAAGGTAATAAGGCTCTACATGTTTAAATTACTCAGAAGAACTCCTTCAGATTTCTTGCAAGCATGACAGCAGAACTGTACTGCTATTCATGAAAGAAGCATAACTTTTTTTCAGGTTTTGAAGCTAGCCTAAGGAATCTATCCATTAGCTTTAATGAGTGGATTCCTTGAAGTAGCAGCGTTTTTCCTTTAGGCCACTTAATGAACAACAGCACTCCCACAATCTCTGAAGCACTTTTTCTAAATGATTTTTAAGCATACGCAGCCCTAGGAAGTAATATGCCCTATCCTGGAGATTCTGCTCATCCCCTGCCCTGTTTTTGTGTCCCACTTCAGATTGCTGGTAGGTCAATTCTGGCCAAAGTGTTGGGGCTGGTTGGGGCAGTTTACACACATAATAAATAAATAAAATAAACACACTGAGTTACTGATGAAGACTTACATTTTTTATAACTTCCTCAGTCTGATGCTTTATAAATGAATCGGTCTTATCTATTTCCGACAGCGTGAAGTTTATCAGTTTCTGGTGGGATACATCACTGTTAGGTTCATTCAAAGGCTACTTTTCAAGTATATCTGGGCTGGCCACTCAAGAAAAACACCTTATACACCTTGCATCGCATATCCACAGCATATCAAAAGCCAAGACAAATCCTTTGATATATTTTAAGAACATTAAACATGAGATGTAGGGATTGTGGCTGATAAATATTTTAAATTAATAGTATTCACTGCAAACAGCTTGCTAATGCTGTAGAGCTGCCTTCCACACCCATACTCTCCTTTGTGTGATGTCTACCAACCCCTCAATTTTTTCAGTCTTCCTAATAAATTTAAAACCTTCTTATGCCAAGATAAATTTCTGAATTCCCCAACTGGTACTTAGTAACATGATATCGCAAATTTCTGCTTCTATCACAAGGCCTGAACAGATTGTCCCCTAGCAGAACTTCTGAAATATCTCAAAGAGGGTCCTTCGCAGAAATCTTTGGGAATCCTGGAATCAAAGGCCTCTTTCTCAAATGTTCACTTCCACCCAGCCTGCTTACTGGAATCTGAGGTGCGGAATTCTGCAGGTTCTGGATGCTTCTCTTCAGGACTTGCTGAGAGAGAAAACAAAGAAATCCCTCATTCAGAGTGACACCAGGTTTGGCCAAAGAAGATAAATACAGGCAAGGGAAACAGCACTCACAATTTCTGGAGGAAATCTGAGGTTTATCCAATCCTGGATCCTCTTTAGCTCATCAGCCTGACTTTGCAGATCTCTCCTTGTAGGATCACTGCTCTGAAAATGAATGAAAGAAAGAAATACACACACACGCACACTATTGATAGATTTGTTGTTTTTAAACATATGCATTAAACTTGACATGAGGTCATATCCAGTTAGTGTTCGTACTCTGTAATTTCAGTGCTGTACTCCACTCCACCTCAACAATTACCTGACTGAAACTCCACCTGTTTCAGTCAGGTTTCAGGCCAGGATTTAGTACTGAAACAGCCTTGGTCATGCTTACTGATGAACTGTGGTTAAACCAGGATGGAGGTCATGCCTCCATCTTTGTGCTCCTTGATCTCTCAGCAGCTTTCAATACCATTAATCACAGTATCCTTCTGAAACAACCCCATGGGTTGGGGATTGGAGGTACCATTTTACAGGGGTTCTCTTCCTTTCTCCAGGGCCAGAGATGTTCTATCTTTGACCTTGGATGGGATAGCACTTCCCCCTTCAAGATTGCTGTGCGGTCTGGGAGTCTTCCTGGACTTGCAGCTCCTGCTTGAAGAGCAGATTGCAGCTGTGACTAGGAAGGCCTTTGCACAACTTATCTGGTGCGCCAGTTGCACCCTTTCCTAGATTGGGGAGCCCTTCAGTCACTCATGCCCTAGTCACCTTGCAGCTTGACTACTGCAATGCACTCTACATAGGGCTGCCCTTGAAGACCATCCAGAAACTTCAACTGGTCCAGAATGCAGCAGCAGGAGCAATGATGGACATACCTTGATGTGCCCATGTAACACCTTTGCTTCACAAGCTGCACCAGGTGCTAGTTTGCTTTCTGGGTTCAAGGTATGATTCAAAGCTACCACCCAGGCCTTTTGTGAGGGAGAGTGAGACCCCTCATTTCATTCCATCTGGGCTGTTGCGCTTGCCATCTTTTTTATCTTTTGTTGATTTTATTGTAATTTCTTTGTTTGATTACTGTGAGCCACTCAGAGGTTGGGAGTCAGATGGCATACAATTATTATTATTATGGTTAGTCACATAGTCAGCCAGATGTTTAAACTGGATTTGGCATTTTTATCCACCTATCGAGTCCTTCCCAAGGACCTGGGATAGCCAGCTATTGTTTGATGGTTTGATGATGTTAAAGGTATCATCACAAGATATAAGCTGTTCCAAGTAAAACTGCCTTTTGCAATTGACTGATGGTAATTTTGTCCATGCCGATGGTATTCAAATAGTGCTCCAGATGTTTTGGGATTGCACCTAAGGCACCTATAACTATTGGTACTACGTTTGCTTTCTTTTGCCATAATTGTTCTACTTCTATTTGCAGGTCTTTATATTTTGTGATTTTCTCCAGTTCTTTCTCTTCTATTCTGCTGTCTCCAGGTATTGCACTGTCCACGAGCCAGACTTTTTTTATCTTTCTTAAGTCTGGGGTGTTGTGTGGCAGGTGCTTGTCTGTTTGAATTCTAATGTCTCAGAGCACTTTAGCTTCATTTTCTATTACTTTGTCTGTTTTGTGGTCCCACCAGTTCTTGCCTGCAGGCAAATGTTTGCTACTTTGTCATGCCATTGTTTGTAGTCAGTCTATGCAATCTTCTTGCAGCACCTAACTAGGTGGTCCACTGTTATTTTATTATTATTACTTTAAACTTCCTGCTTGGTCTCTGTTATTTTTGTTGCAGTTCACTGCCAAAGCTACTTGAAGAGAACATTCCAAGAGGCAATTTAAAACATAGTTTTCATCTTCCAGTGGCATCTGGGAGAACATCTGGATATGCAAAATTCCATATCTACTCCAATGGATTTCCCAAAACGTCTGCTGTATATCTTAGAAAGGGAGTTGAGGAATAGCAGTTGTATAGGAGTATGTGAGTATCCTTGCCCAAGGTCTACTTACTACCTTTTTTGCCAGATCTTCCAATTTATTAGCCAAGGCATTCAGGTCTTGTTTGGTCAGATTCTGGTCAAGCTACAGAAAAAGGAGAAAAAGAGAGCACAGAGGTCAAGCAAGCAAAAGACACTCAAGTGAATTAAATATGGAATTCAGGGCAGATTAACTTTTGAATACTTCTGCATATTTTTCCAGTCAATACTCATGTTTTAATATAATACATGTTATTGTTTTTCCTCATCCCACCTCATCCCTCTTTTCTGCTCAACTGTTATCGGAGATTTTTCTGAGTGCCTCCACTAGCAAAGGTTAGATGATTTGCTTTTGGAAACATAGGCATTTCTGTGGCTGTTTTCTGACAGCAGAGCACCCCACCAAGTTTTCTTATTACCCTTTAAGGACTAGGCAAAGTCTGCCCTCTTCACAAGTGTTTAGTAGGCAAACTGATCAATGGGGCTGGCCTTTGCTGATCACTGCTTAATTATTCATTGCAGTTGCTATTATTTATAAAGAATGACATGTTTTTATTGCACTATTACAGAACAATGCCACATTTTTGTTATGCTATAATGAGATGTTAATCTATCTTAAATGCCAACTATAGCAGCAGAGATACACGTTTTTAAGAAATAAATTATTTTAAAAATCCACACAAAACTTTAAAACTACATAATCCAAACTCTCTCTCAGCTACTGTTTTGCTATAAATGCTAACACTGGTATTGAGGCCACCTTAGGGTTCTCCAAACAAAATGACAACTGATCAGCTGCCAATAAGCTACTATGACAACATCAACTCAGAATCCTTCCAGTGGAAGGATTCAACAACAATCTTCTGTTGCTGGGGAACAGCAATATGTGTCCCAGCAAATGTGAACATCACATATTCTCAAACAGATGCAGAAGAGTACCTGGTCCTCATAGAGCAGGGTTCTCTATGGGAAGGATTCTGGGAATCCCAGGGTTCTGGGAAGGAAATTATCTTATGATAAAGTTTTTCTCTCTTCCACAGTCTTTTCCTTATTTCCCATCTTACTTGTTTAAGAGTACTGTTAAAATCCATATCTAGAGGCCCATCTTCTGAACTCAGTTTCAGCATGCTGCGTTTCTGTTCATCATCCAGAAGATCAATAGACCCAATACTGACATTTATTTTATCCAAGGTTGAATTAATGTCTCGAGTGTACTAGAGGGACAACAGAAATGCAAGATGAATAAATGCAGAGCACAACATCATTTGTTCTGCAGTACATCCCCTAGAACTGTCCAGGGGGCTGCAATTATGCCCCATACCTATATGCTTAAACTATTCCAAGTGAAAACCCTAAGCTGTTATCTGGGAGCAAAAGGTTAACTGGTGATGGCATTTCTCTGTCACTGGATTGATTCATTATAGGCAACCATCATTGACCTTGCTGATGTTGAAGGTATCATCCAGGGAGATGATCTCATCTAGGTGAAAGGTATTCCACAAGGGTGCATTTTCTTCACAGTTCCTTTAAAAGAAGAAAACTTGAGTTAAGAGGCCAGGATACATAATACTATATCAAGAATAAATTGGAAGAGCATCACCCCATAGACCAAGCTCTCCAGTCCTACACATTAGCTTTCTCCCCGCCCACGGGGTCCATAGCTAGAAATAGCCTTACTATAGGAACATGCACATTATTCATTCCTATCACTTGCACACATCAATGAGTCTTCCTCTTTCCTTGCAAAGGAGCAGCTTTTGCTGTCATTGCCAGCAAAAATATGTAAATTATTTTTTACCTGCTCCACTGCAATTAAACAGAGCAACTTAGTCCTGTCACTTAGGGGATCTGCAAACTACCTGGGACCAACGGAGGTGGAGGGATGGGCTGGGCTGGGGCAAAAGGAGCATGTCCACTGGGAAGGGGAAACTGAAGGGACCTGCCAACCTCAGGTTAGGATGCTGTATGAGTGCCATAAGCACCAAGTTGCCAATCTTTGGCTTAGGAGAATGCTGTCTGGGTAGGACCTATGGAGAAAGCACATAATTTGCACAGGGACCACATTCTGGGAACATGGCTCATACTGTATTCCAGCAAGCTTTTACCAATGTATAAATACTTTAGGCAGTGCAGTGCTTCCATGTATTTCATTAGAGGTTGACAAGCCACTATTTCCCCTCTTCTGTACAAGGTTTCCCTCTGCACATCCCTCACAATTTATTCCACGAGACCTGCAATATTTATGTGCCTTCAGATTCTCCTTCCCCTTAGAGAATCTGAGGACCAGTATCATGGCAGCCCAGCCAAGCAGCATGACACTCACTTGTATATGCTGGTCAGGTTTACATCAGAACCCTTCAGTTGCATGAGCTTTTTCACATTTAATTGAGGGAACAATCCAGGTGTGTCCAGAAACTAGAAAAAGATAAGTAGCACCTGATGAGATATTTTCTCTATTTTCTTAAAACAAAGTTTTCACTGTTTCCTCTAGCTGTATTTCTTCCTCTCCAGAAAGTGCAAGAGCTGACAGCCAGAGACTAAAATAACGACTTATGAGAGTTAGAAGAGGGGACTGCAGACAAAGATTGCAAATTAATATACCATTATTAATTCTATAACCATGAGTTAACCTTCCCTATGTCACAATATTTATGCATTTATTTTATTAGGCTTATATGCCACTCCAATTGTCAACCAACTCTGAGTGGCCCCTTGTCTTCTCATTCCCAACCATGAAGGGACGCCATAACATCTATGAGTACAATAACAGCCTAGGTGGCTTACCTGGAGGAGAATTCCATTGGCCCAAGGCCGGCAAACCAGTGTGTATGAATTGCCTCCGACTAAAAATAGCAGTAGAACCAGTAGCATCAGCAACCATGAAAATATAAAGCTGAATCCAACACTCCTGTCATGAAAGATGAGAAACAATCAGAAGTCTACAATTCAACTATTGATTTGGGTATGAAGAACAGCCCACAGATTCCTCTACGGTTGGGTCTTATATTCATGATGCCACTGCTGTGAAGATCTGTAAGGCAAGGCAGGAAAACAATGTGCCAAGGCAAACAGAGGACATTGATTTGCAACTTAGTAGTGTACCTTGCCATCAACAGTGGCGCTTAGAAACAGTGCAACTCTACCTTTTCCTGGTAGAAATCTGCTAACTACACAATAAGAAAACTCTCTGCAAAGTGGTTTCTCTATAGCAGCTAACATTACATAAAAATATCAGCAAATTCTGCTGGTGTCTTTGGCTATGGTCTGGAGGGATACAAAAAGGTTATTGTCAATTACTCCCCTACACTGAAACAGGAGAGAGTGAGTACAACATCTCTTACGCCATAAAGAAGTTTCCACCGGTGTTGGAGAGGCAGCCCCTTTTGGTAGGCATCTCATGTGGATCTAGCCCAAGACCACCAAGCAAAAGGCCCAACACATTGAATACAATTATTACAAGCAGCAGGCAGCAAAGGCAGAAGCCAACACCCCACCTGCAGTGAGAGAAATCAAACTAGTTAACTCAGATTCAAACAACAGTGAAGGAAGGAAAGAGGTGCAAACATACTCAGTTGGGTCAAATCAGTTCAGTTAGTTGAAACCAGGATCAGCGGGACTATGCTCTGTTAGCATGTACAACAGACTAGTTGTGGTCAAACAAAATGCTTACCAACCATCACTATAATTTTCTCAATTAACCCAATTTTCTCAGGTGCACAACACATTAAACCACAAAGTAACCACATGAGCCGGGTTTGCACAACATCTTAGGCTAAAATGTGGTTGAATCATTTGTAGCTCAGTGCATCATATGAACACGGGCACTAGAAATTAAAGGAAGTAATGAAAATAATGAGATCCAGTTCAAGCCCAGAAAATGAGGAATAGTAGAGCAATAGGAGGAAATAAACCCTGATCTAATGAACTAATAGGCCCTTAAACTTCTGCAAATTAGAAGTGCTAGCCATTCAAACAGCAATGCTAAAAACAGCACCTCAGAGATCTCTAGAGGCTTCGTTTTTCTTCTGAGCTGCACCACATTTCCTATAACTTGCCTTTTGCCTATTAAAAAGGAATGTGAATATCCATTTCATCTGACCTGTAAACTCAGCCCAAGGAATTCTGCAACATTTGAAAAGCTGAACAAAGTTTTACTCCTACCTGTAGCCATCATAATTGAACACAGCTGGCTGATATTCATTTGCCATCTTTACAGCATCATCCATGAGCCCAGAGATATTCTTCAGTGAGTCCAGCATGTTAAAGTTACTACTGATTGCATTAATTTCCGTCTTGACATGGTAAAGTTGAGCCTGCATCTCTTTAAGAATCAGAGCCAACACAGATAAACCATTATACTATGTGCATTATCATGGACCACCTAAATCATAGCAGCCATCATCCAAGGGCTGTGGATATGTTAAGCTCTCCAATTTGCACTCTATGCAGATACAATTCACACTGCATCTCAATCTAAGTGATGCAGTTCAATTCTTATATTACCTAAGAGGCATCTTTTACAAAGCAAAAAACCACAGACAAAGGTGGCTGCAAATTCTAGGAATGAAAATTCCTTTCTTTTTGAGGGATCAGATCCCATTAAGTGAGATAAACTGAAGTCGGTGTTCTAGGAGCAGATAAATAGTTCCACATGGGAAGAATGAGTAGAATAATTCAAGAAACTAGATATGTTTGACCAAAGAGGCTGAAAAATTACGAATCCTGAAAAGCATAGGAATCTGCCTAATACTGCATCAGATGTTGATCTTAGTATTATCTACACTGTCTCTGTTCATATAAAACCCCAAGATTTTCAACCATGGTTAATTAAGCAAGCCATAATGGGCTGATTCACATGTAGCTAGGTTGAATGGATGGGTTTACATGGTAAAAAAAAAAAAAAAAAAAGAGCAAATTGACTAGACCGTGCAAATCTTCAAAAGGACACTTCACTTTGATAAAAATTCAAATGAAGTACTCTCAAAACTATGACTAAAGAGAACTGATCATTTGCTTCACACTGCTCTGCTTTTCAACCATCTCTCAATATCCTCTGGCACTTAGAAAAATCAAGAGGCACCTGCATAGAAGTCTGTCACACCTTCTCTATGCAGAGCTGGCTGAGAGTCTCCTTGCAGCCTTCTTCTACAGCATGATAGATAGTCTCCTCCACCTCTAACCAAAGTTGGAAAAGGCTTCTACGCAGGTACAGCCCCACACTGAAGCCTTTCTTAACTTGCACAGATGACAGAGATAGGAAACTTGGAGATTACATCAGTTGAGGCTAATTTTGTTGCTCTCTTGCTCCAATGAGGAGAACATACTGCATCCACAATGTGAAGGTCTTCAGAGTGGCAAATAAAAGTCACCTCACATAGGACTATAAGCCACCATATGAGTTAATACAATAAGCAAGCTGGCTACTAATGGGCAGCAACTCTTCAGACTTTCTGCTAAGGGATCTCTCCAGTCCTACCTGAAGAAGCCAGAGACAACTTGGGCTTTTTTGCATGCAAAAAGGGTGCCTTGCCAGCATGTTTGGTATCTATGGGTACTGATTACTTAAAACGTTTACACAGTACTGAGCATGGTGTTCATCCCAACAGAGGAAACATCACTAGGCAAAATATTTTGACACTTGCCAAAATCCTTTGGAGACATCCTACCCTTTGAGGCATATTTGGTGGGAACCCAAGAAGGGACATCTTCTGCAGGCGCTAGAGCCCCCTATCAGAGATGCCAGGCTTCCTTCTAACAGGAAGCCAATGTATATTTTTATTCAGACAGGCTCTTGGCTGTACCACAGACCTGTTTCATATATAGAGAGAGAACTATAAAGATACATAATAGATATGTTTATAACTATGTTGTCAGTTTTCATTTTCATTAGACTTTCAGTCTGTATTTTATTGTTGTTAATAACCACAGCTTTAGTTACTATTTGTAGCGCCTTTAAACATTGTCATTAATTGTCTTAAAGAGTTGGCAGGAATGCTTATCAAATATCAAGGTGACATAAAACTGGGTGGATAGCTAATACTGTAGGATAGGGGTTCCCAGCTTGGGCTAAAACTCAGGACAGTGTTTCCAGGTGTCTGACTTTCAACTCCCAGAATTCCCCAGCTAGCATGAGAATGCCAGAAGTTAAAGTCTGCACATCAGAAATTGTCCAGGTTGGAAAATACTGCTCTAGAAGATTAAAACCGAATACAAAATAATATTGGTAGGTCATAGAAATGGGCTGAAAAGCACAGAAGAAAATGTAATAATGACAAATGGAAAGATCTTCACTTAGGGGGGGGAAAAAATGTCCAGGTAGAGCATGGGAGTATATCTGGCTTAGTAACCCTAATTCTGAAAAAGGAATTGGCAGCTGAAAATATGGCTGCTCAAAAGGCAAATGCAGTTTTATACCGTGTCAATAGATCTTAATTTACCTAATCATGAGAAATAATTACTTCCTACTCTGAGTACTGTGTCCAGTTCTGGGCACCATGCTTTAATAGGGTTTCAAAGCAACAGGTGAAGAAGAGCAACAAGGGGACTAAAAGGTAACTCTTATTAAAAAAAAAAAAAGAAGTCTGAGGCAATTGGTATGTTTGGACCTGAGCTTTCGAAGGGGGAATATAATAGCACTTTTCAAGTAAATGAAGAGGTGCCGTACAGAAGAAGTCAGGACCTGTTCTCTATCATTAAGATGGAATAATGGTCTGAAGTAACAGGAAGAGAGATTCCAATGGAATGTTAGAAAAAACTTCCAAAGGTAAGAACAGTTTGACAGTGGAACCAAATACATGGGATTTGGTTAACTTTCCTTCAGGGGATGTAGTCTGGCATTATTTTGAACTGCTGCACTGAGGAAGGGATTAACTCATTTACCTAAAGGTTCCCTTCTAATTCTGACTCTAGTGGAAAGGTGGGATATAAATGTAATGCCTAAATTGCCAATTAATTAATTACATTTAATATGCATATGTGAGGAGGAAAGTAGAAACCTTTCTTTTGGAAAAATGGGAATATTGGAAAACTGCATATAGCTGAAGTGGGTATGCTTGTAGGGTATCCATAAGTGAGGGAGGGTCATGTAGGATCTTTTGTTATAAATGCACCCCTCCCCATACCATTATGCCAATCTTGTGTATAATTTCTTACACATACATGTCTTTGGAAACCACAACATGCAGCTGTTTAATGCTTGAAATGAAGAAGAGATTCTGTGATGGGGTTACTTACCAGACACCTCCTTTTTGGTTTGATTAGAGACTTTCTGTGGTATTTCTTCCAGCGCATTTCTTGCCTACAAGCAAAGGAACCCAAGATATAGACAGACACAGATGAAGACACGGACATATAAAGCCCAGATCTCAAAATGTAAGCTAAGTACAACATGAACAAAAGACAAAGCCCTGAGAGGATACTGTGGAAGAGCAGGCTGCTAGCAAAATTGTAGGCCCCTGTGCTGCCTCCCTCCCCTCCTATTTGAGCCTTCTCCCCAACGTCAGCATGGCAGAGTTGCTTACAAAAGCTGCAACCTTGAAACAGGTGAGGGAGGAGATGTGTGTGTTTTGGAAGCAGCAGCAGATGAAGACAGAGAAAAGCAGCCAAATAAAAGAAGGCATTTTTCCTTCACAGAGACTGGATGGCCCAAAGGAAAAGAAGTATAGAGGCAGAGCAAGGAAAAGTGCAAGTATAAAAGCCCCATGTGGAAAATTGCAAGTACTCTCCATGCTGGCCAGTAACAGAGAAGAAAAAAGCAGAAGAAATTCCAGAGAGAGGAATTAAGGCAGAATAGTGTTTGCAAGAAGAAAACATCGTTATAGAATAGTTCTACAATATAGTACAGAGGAAATATTGTAATAGTAATTGAATAGTAATAGAGTATAGTAATTGTTATGGTTATAGTAATAGTAATTAGCATAGTAATATAGAAATAATGGGAATAGAATATAGGATAGAGGCAATAGAAAACACTCATATATAGACTTGTAAGTTTCATATTTCACTTTTGTATCTTGGATAGATTTTTTTCAAAATAAAACATCTCCCCAACCCTTATAGGGAGATATAAAAATCCAAGTGTCTAGGGTCCAGTGCTTTTGGTGGACCTTTCAAGTCTGAGCCAATCAAATTGGGTACAGTTTAAAAAGAACCCATCACAGATACATTTGCTATTTCCCCAAATCACCAGACTTAATCACTTTAGAGGACACAGGACAGGTCTCATGCAAACAGGGTTCAGAGGTCCATGAACCCAGTGGCTCCAAACAATGAATCGTTGTAGTGATTGTTGTAGTGACCATTTTGTTCCTGTTGCTCAACCTCTCGCAGACAACCCATTCTGGCACACTGGCACTTGGATTGGATATTTGAAAAAAGAATTGGAGAAGAAAAGGAGGGTGTTACCTGTATGATAGTGCTGTTGGGATCTGACATTGTCAGATCAGATATCAGACGAAGTGGATGATTGACATCAGGAATCTGTGGAAACAAATAATGCAGAAATGTACCTTTTTATTGTTTGATCAACTCCAATTAAGCAATAGAAAATGCACCGTGTTTCGAGTGGGATGAAGTAAAAACACATGAAGCAAGAGCTGGCACACATAGAAATGTTTGCATACTTATGGATGACTAGGAACTAACAGACGCAGAGCTAGACATCTTGAAAACATACTCCCACATCATAACCAATCCTCTATTCTGTTAAAATTGGGGCACATTTTGCTTCATGGCCTCTGATTTCAGCCTCCCATGGTGTCAACTATCTCAGCAATCTCATCCCAACTATTCTATGCTCCCTTACCCTTTTAAAATGTATCATGAATTGCATTTCTATGCCACCCAACACCCTGGGTGATTCACCATACCCCCACCTCAATTAAGTCTCTTCCCATGCCTTCAAATAATCCACCCTGCCTATCCAAATAGTTCTTTCTCTTCCAAACCCCACTCTACCGTATTAAAATTGGCCCCAGGCGTCAGGTTCTCTATGGACACATTCCGGCATGGGCCACCACAATGATTCAGAGTGTCATTGATCTCGGTTCTCAGGCGGGTCAGGTTTTTGTCCAGCTCCTTTTGCATTTCCTGCAAGCGAACGCCAGTCTGGTTGACCTTTTGGAGTTCCTTTTCTATACTGTGAATGTCTATTAAAAAAAAAGTAAGAAGGACAGAGGGACAGACCGAGGATGAATTCCCCAACCTGCAGTATCCATTTAGTTCTTGATTGTAAAGGAATGTAGAGCTGATCTTGGGCAAAATACAGAAGCCATTTAGGAGGGACTTGGACATGAGTTTATATCATCAAGAATTAGAAGGAAGCATGAGAAAGAACTCAACCCCACTTTGGTTTTGTTCGGTATAAGATGAGACAGAGGGAAATTTGA
Organism: Python bivittatus; assembly: GCF_059951505.1. NCBI lineage: Eukaryota > Metazoa > Chordata > Lepidosauria > Squamata > Pythonidae > Python > Python bivittatus. The sequence goes on along the minus strand of NW_028277125.1, from coordinate 44,509,854 downwards.
ACAGGCTTTCAAGATTCTGTTATTATATCCTACAACAATAAATGACATTCCTGGAATCCCTTTGATGTCTGTTTCTTGACCTGGCCTACCTCAAAGGGCTGGCACTGATTTGTCCACAGGGAATTACTCCTCAAACGTACAAAACATAATGAAAGAGAAGTCAGTCAATAGGTCTCCAGCAGTTCCCCAGTCTTTGGGTTCCCATTTTTTTTACTCTGGAGAGAAAAAGAACTTTCTTTCTTGTCATGGCATCTCTTATTGTGAAGTTGGCAAGTCACTTGCCTCTGGAACTATAATGAAGTCTTGGTTTTCTTATGAGGACATTCCTTAAAAGTGCCTCCAACTTCTGGGTTGCCCTGTACTACCAAAATACAGACAGAGCTTCTGGGCTTCCACTCTACTGTTAGATCCCCATATCATTTCCCAAACCAGTTTCCCTTGCAATACCTTGGAGAAGCTGCTCAGCTATGCCTAGTGTTTTGTCTACTGGTCCACCTAGCTGCTCCTTGATCTTGTTCCCCAAGATAGTATCAATATCTGCAAAGAAAGAAAAGCATCAACACGAAGTCACTAACACTAACTTTTTTCATTGTCCTTTGCTTTGATTTATCCATAATAACTGTGGTTCGGCTGATTGGTTCACAATACTTGCAAAAAGCCAAAATGTTGTTAGAGAACAAAGAAACTTACATCCCACTTAACACCAACCCGATACAGAAACTAGACAACCTAATCAAGAGAACCCTCAGTGACCTAACCAAGAAAGGCCAGATCACAAAAGAAGAACAGTGGCAGATGAAAAGCAGTAGACCCATCGTCCCATGTTTCTATGGACAACCAAAAATACACAAGCCTGACATACCGCTCCGACCAATTATATCTTTACCAGGGACTCCAACATACAACATAGAGAAAAAACTGACAAAAAATCTTGGACATCTCACAGAGAAGAGCGAATATTCTACTGTCAGGACTCATATCAGAGATTGTAATGCAACGCCTAGAAACTATAGCACTTCCACACATACAACCTAAAGTATGGATCCAGTATGTAGATGACACCTTTGTTATAATAAAAAAGGAACAACTAGAGAAGACACATGAAACCATCAACAACATCTTCAAGGGAATAAAATTCACCAGAGAGGAAGAAAACAACAACACGCTACCCCTTCCTGGATATCCTCATCAGCAGAGGAAACAGCAAATTAGAAACCCAAGTCTATCGGAAGACAACCCACACTAAACAAGTACTCCATTACCAAAGTAACACCCAACCTCCCACAAGAGGAGCTATGTAAGAACATTATTCAAATGAGCACAAATGCATTGCAGCAACCCAGAACAGCAGAAAAAGAAAACAGACCACCTATACAACATCTTCCAACAAAATGGATATCCACGCAACTTTATCAAAAAGTGCCTGACCACTGAACCTACTACAACACAACCAACACAAGCTATGAAAAGGATAACCCTGCCATACATCAGAAACATCTCAGAAACTACCAACAGACTATTACAACCACATGGCATCTCCACAGCACACAAACCAACTAAAGCTCTCCAAAACCTCTTAAGCAAATCAAAAGGCCCAGCAGCCCAAGAAGAAAAAACAGGAGTCATCTACAACATATAGTGTAAGGACTGTAACAACCACTATGTAGGACAGACAGGCAGAAGGCTAGCAGAGCGCATCCATGAACAGCAACTAGCAGTCAGAAGACACAATGAAAACTCCTTAATCTCACAGCACATGGACAGACTTAACCATAGTTTCAACTGGGAAACTGTCAGCATCTTAGACCAAGCTAAATCCAAAAATGCAAAAGAATTCTTGGAAGCTTGGTATTCAGACAAGGCAGCCATCAACAGGCACATAGAGATAAACAACATCTACACACTATTCAAAAGAGACAATAAAAAGGAAACAAAAGACCAGAGCATCTCCTTACCAGTAATCATCACCCAGATAAACAGAGATTAACACCAAGATTATCACCAGACATACAATCAGCAGTAAACAATACCCGAATCAAGGAACTACCAGAGGAAAAAAACAAACCAAACCAAACCAAACCCACACCCCCACCAATACTGGCCGGGCATGCCACTGTATATAAACAGAGAACAAACCCCATTCCATTCTAGGACTGAAGATGTTACCTAGCCGGGTAATGAAAACAGCCAAGCTCAGAGAACTCCAGGGACTCCACAGTTCAGCCCTGAGCTACACATATTCTCTTCTATTGATCCTGCATTTAGTAAGAGCAGAAGCAATGCAGTCTGACTTTGTAGTATGTTATTCAGCTATAAAGGCAGTTTCCAAGTTAAAATCAAATTTTTAGGATGGATGGACAGAAATGTGCAAGTGGAAATATGTTTGTTACATCCACCTTCTGATTTGACCATACCTATTTCCCCCTTCACTTTACCCATATGCAACCTCCCCCAGCAGATATCATGACTCACATTCATACCTTGACCTAAAAAAGCCTTTGCACTCATGTGCTCAATAACAGGAACAATAATATTTATATCCCACCTTTATTTTGTACAACTCAAGGTGGTGTACATAATGCTCTCACCTATTTTCCCCACAATGCTCTGAAAACTTTCAGAGATATCTGTCATAATCTGATTCTTTGTAATCACAGGATGCAGTGCTCCAATCACATTTCACATTTCAGACATTTCCAGTATGTCAGCTTGAAGCCCATCTTTTACTTTCTTTCACTAGAGACTGCATCAATCTTTCCCCCCAGAATTGTAGCCAAAAGCATAAACTCACTCAATAGGCTCCTATTGACTTCATTCAGTGGCACTTCACTGAAGCTGATGATGTCACTAATCTCCTGTGGGGACAAAGAAAATGATGAAATAAAATCCTATTTTTAGTAGAGAAGACAGGACACAAAACTAAAATCCTGGACATAATTATGTTCATGGAAATTATGAGAAAAACATAGGACGTCATATACAATTTGAACATAAGAGTATTAAAATCTGTTTATTGTACCAAAAGGCATTCATATATGTTGTCAGATATCAAGTCATATATTGACTATTCTTACATAGATTCAGGTGGCAAAGTTGCTGGTAGCATCAGAATTGTTGAACAGAAGGGCCATTAATTCACCAAAGACTGATATGCTATGCCCATAGGAAATAGATCCCATATTGTCCTGCACCAATATTTGTTGAAGATCCTAGTGGACTACTTCTAAGGAACTGTCCTTAAGGGCTTTTTGTCACAATACAATAAATGAAGTGCAAATTTTGGATTCTGGAGGTAAATAAGTAAGAAAGAGACAAAAAAATAAATGGGCCTACTTTTGAAGATAGTCCAGAAATATCCATTAGTACAAAATACAGCAGCTAGATTAATAATTGGAATGGGGCATTATGATCATATTTTTCCTGTACTGGCTCATTTCCAGTACAAAGAGCAGATATCAACCAATGAAGTCCTTCACAGCTTGGGGCCACAGCTTCTGAAAGGATGCAGATGCCCATGAATTCCTACATGTGCATCACAGCCATCTTTAGCTATCTCTGCTCCAAGTGCCCTCCCATTCTGAAGCATGGAGCACAACCTTCTGAGTGGATGCCTTCTCAGTGATAGCTCTGCAATTCTGGAAGGTCTCTTTGGAGATAAAGCTTGACACCCACTTTTTTCATACAAGACAAAGAGGTTTTTTTAAGGCTTTTTTTGTTGTTTTTTTGCCATATAGTGGTCATTGTAACTGATTGTTAAGATAATCTAATTGATTTTTTTTCTGAGTTTAATTATTTTCACTAGCTTTTTTATGCTACTTTTATGCATTCAGATATTACTGATATTTTTAGGGTATTTGGCTACAGTATATGCTATCTTATAAAAAACATTGTGAAAGGAAGCATATAAATCAACCACAATAACAATCTGGCTGCCCAAAATTAATTTTAATTCTGGTGAAGGGGAACCAGAGCACAGCTATTCCAAGATTCTGTTCTACAATCCATTCTTGCCAGATTCCCCTGGTTACTAATGATTAAGAAACATTCATGGATTTAGACACCTTTCTGATTTTTGCAAATATTTCCTGGAGAACAACTGTTCTGCAAAAGTAGTTCTCAGAAGTATACAATATGCCATGATATACTGGTCCAAGCAGTTAAATGTGAGAGCTTCCTTCAAAGGGAACTGCTACTAAAACAATATTGAGGGAAAAAATCTAACTCAGCACCATTTTAAACTTTTTTCTGTTAACAGCAATGTATGTTTATTCTTTCTGGTATTACAAAAATCATTACATTTTGCTTCTGCTTCTACTTAAACATTGATTGATTGTGCACCACAATAAATGGCACAGATAAGGGAAAAGGCTGCATGAAAATGCAATACCATCAACAATTATGAACATTCACATGTCTCTTAAGAGTTTTACCTTATATTCTAGCCTTCTGCTACGGTATGGAAAAGCTATAAGCCTTTACCCTGTTTCTTTACTAGGATCTTCCCCAGTTTTAACAGGACCTAATGTTCATTTGCCAGCAGGCAATGGATGAGTAATTTATTATAGGCACTGAAGTACCAGAACTGTGGACAGAGAATAGTAACATGTCGGTGGGTTAAAAGGAACCAATCAATGTTTAGAGTTTCCCAAAAGAAGTAGAAGGAATGCTGCAGAATGGAAGCAAAGATATTTTACTGGAAAACAGAGCAAACCACATGGCAACTGGGACTGAAGGAAAATGCAGGACGGGTTGTAAAAAAAAAAAATAGGATGAGGAAGAGGGGTAGATATGTGTCCTGTTTACCTGAGATACAGAATTCAGATAAATTTGCAAGTTGCCCACTGTATTGTTAAAAATGCCAAAACTTCTCCCTACACCCTGGGATATACGTTGGTTGCAGACATATGCACAGATATCTCCAGCCCTTTAGCAGAGGAAGAAAAAAGAAAGGAACAAAGTTGTAAAGGGCAAATAGTAATATCATCCAATAGACTGCGAACATAGCAGTATGTTGAGGTCTCATCCAACTGGGGCAAGATATAAATGCAATAAATAAATAAAATCTACTTGTACGTTGATGCTGTGTTAATTATTTGGAAGGCAATGGAGATACAGGCCTTGTACCTGTACAATGTTTAGATGTAAATGAGTTGAGTTTTACTGGCTTTGCATCATGTATGAAGCCACCAATTCTGCCTTAGTATTATGTGTGAACCAGTTTATTATGTTCAACAAAACATGGTTTAAAAACATACCTTAGCATTATGTGTGAAGCTGAGCAATATGTAAGGGAAAGATAAGTATGGTTTAGAGCCAGCACTTTATGCTCATGGTCTCTCTAATATATCAGAATCATAGTGTTATTTCGGCTTGGAATGTCCCAGTACTGTAATTTGTCAGAGTAACTCTGTATTGTGCAACACCTTCTCTCTCTAGCACCATGGTCTCAGTTGTGGCTGACCATGCCAGGCATGATCTCTTTGTAATCCTGCCCGCATTTACAAAAGTACATTCTGGCTAACTTTGATCTTTGTGTCTTTCTGGGAATAACACAGGAACAAATTATATACTAAGGGTCTCCAATGTAGGAATTTCTGTAATTAAAAAAAAGAGGGCATATTTATGTTTTAGGAATGTGCTTGTTTCTGAAAAGAGGTGCTGAGTGGAGCTTTGGCAAAATCAAGCATTGCCAGGAATATTCCAGGCTGCTAACGATCACATTGTTGTGCTCTTTGGCCTCAGAGCAACTTCATAACTCTTTTGTCCCACACAATGGAATCTGCTGTCCCACCGTGGCCATTTCCTTTACTGCCTCCCTGCTTGGCCCATCCCATCCCATGCCCTACTTTTCAGGAAACCATTCCCCAAGTACAAACAATCCTGACAGACTTGCCAAGGAGACAAGAGGACTGGATCACATCTCATTTAACACTTCCATCAGCCACTGTGCATATATATTAGGAACATCTGCTGTGTAAGTACTATCCATACAAATCAAGGAATCTTTCAATGTGTTTCCAGAGTGGTGATTGTGTTTGCCTCTTGTTGCAAAATCAACAAGAAACATCTTAAAGTCTAACCAATTTTTATAAGTTCACCTTTCATGGATCACTGTCCACTTCATGAGATACAATAATAAACTATTTAATCTTTAGGGTGCTACGCAATTCTCTGTCAATGTAAAAAATCTAATGCAGTGATGCAGGAGTAGCTACTCTTTGCTTTAAATCAGAGACTGTAGCACAAGCAAAAGGCCAAAGTCGCACCTCCCACCAGCTCATTCTATTATTCTGCATAGGATGAAACTCACAGAAGAACAACAGTAATACCCAGCAGAGACCAAAAAAGAGTCTGCCTCTTGCAGGCAGTGTGCTTGTTCTGCTTCTGGTACATGAAACCTCCACAGTGTCCACAGCAGCGGCAGCAGCAGAAATACAAGCCCACTAGGGGAACAAGGACGATAAACAGAAGACCAATGGCGGTACAAACCAGGAAGCCCGTCTCATACTTGAGCATCTAGAAGTGGAGGGAAGCAAAAGAGAGTTATCAGACTTAGCAATTTGTGGACACTTGTCCGCTTCAAAATGCAAAGAAGGATAGAAGACTGAACAGAAGACTGTCTCCAGGAGTGAGCAAATTCCACTGGATTTACTTCAGATACCATCTTGTTTTACTACTCATTTTACTTCCTCAAAAAAATCACTAAACAGCAAGAATGTTACTTTAAAGTCTCATCTGATGGACCAGGCCTAGCAAAGGACAGTGAGTCAGCACATCAAGTCTTAGACATCTCCACATTTGCAATAATCACAAGGATCACACCCTACTCACCTCTTTATATATTGTCTGGTCTTGAAGGAAATCTTGACGCTTGATCAGTTGAGTCAGGAGATCTACGGAGAAGCACAGAGAGGTTGGTAGAAAATGCTATCATTTATTTATTTATTTACATCTATAGATAATCCAAAACCTAAATTTGTTTAAAATTTCTTGCCTGGAGCCTGGGTTACCAAGCTGAAAATGTCATTTCCCAGGCTCCCTTTCTCCAAAGCCATTTTACTATAGCCCATATGTATGGCAGCCATGCCAGTCTTCAGAACACATGAAACCTCACTCTTTAGTTCCAGGAGCAGGAAAGTTCAGGTAACTGGATTTGATCCTATCACCCCGATGTCAGAAAAAAATATTTCCTTTGGCACTGCTATGCAAGCAATATCCCTCTTTGCCTCTAAGTGGTGCAGTGCTCCATGCTTTGCAAACATTCTCCATTTCAAAGGTTATCGGCTTGGAGTGATCTGAAGGAACAGACACAGTGCAACAGAAAGTGCCCAAAACAAATATTCTACCAAGCCACTGAGCAATGCAGTGCAGTGCAACATTATATGGGGATTAGCCACAGCTACATGGAAGTCAGCTGGAAATTATAAGATATCTGTGTCATGCTAGAAGATCCAAAATCCATATAGCAAGCTTTCAGAGGATGTACTGCTACTCAGCACCAGTGAAGAACCCATCTGCACATCTGAAAATCCCCATCATTCTATCTAACCATGGGAAGCTGGAAAAAACATGACTCCATGACTAGCCATGCTTTTTTTCCCACCCTCTTTTCTTTCCTACCCACATGCTTGATGAAAAACATTTATCATCTAGTAACAATTTTGTACAACTTCAATAAAGGTGCCTTCATGCATTTTCATATTGGTTTTCCTCATGGTCACCATGTCAACTATAGCTTTTTAACCTAGAACAGTAGCAAACAACTTTTTGGTGGCTGAGGGCCACCGAAACTTAATACTTGGGAGCAGGCTAATAAATGGTAACAATGCAAATCAGCAGTACTGAGATGTTTGGTTTGGAGAATGCTTTAAGAGTTTTGCAGTAGGCCTTTGTTTCCTTTAAGCTATGTTAAGGCAATTTTATGACCTACACTATAGATTTCATGTGTTTCTCGACCAAAATGGCAGAAGGCCCCAGTACTAATTTTCAGATGTTATCTGAGGGGCCTTGGGGCAGGATGTAGTTCACCCTTATGCTAAAAGAAGAGTGCTTAGCGTAAGTGTGGTTTTTGCTTGTTAAAAGATATGATTTAATCTGAAGTAAACATTTGTCACAAAACTCCTATCAGGGCTCAGCAAGAATATCAGAGAGAACTTGGGATCAGATTTTTTTTCACCCAATACTGTGTAGTAACAGCAAACCTATAGAAATCTAGTATTAGGATTAAGTACTTTCCAGGTTTGGAAGCATAACTATCAGGCAGGCTGATGCCTCAGCACATTTCCTCTTCATAAATGTACATTGTCACCCTCCATTGAGAAGTCTCTCATCTTGAAATGTAGCCCCTGAGCATCAAAATCTTTTTGCAGCTTTCCAACCTCCTCTCAGCTGTTTCCACTTCCAGTAAAGCTCACTTTATTTGCATAAATACCTCCCTTGTTTACTCTTAGCAAGCATTTTTGGTTTTGTTTCCTTTTAATGCATTGTCCCAACTTCCCCTTATGATCTTGGTTTTATTAATGTTACTTTGGGAACTAATCTCATCTGAAATGCAGGATATAAATTATAAATATATCTAAGTGAATTAGATTTACAAATGTTTGCAACTAGCCACTGAGATCTCTCGTGGCACGTAAAGAAAGCACTGAGGAAACCATGCAAGGTGTTTTACAAAGAATGAGAATTCTTTTAAAAAAGAAAAGTAGGCTTCGGATTTGCAGGAGTATGAATTTATCAAATAACATTTTTGCTGGGACTGAAACTTCCATAGACTTCTTTGCACAAGAGAGTTTGAGCATTAGATCCTAAGCATCTAATACAAATTGACAAAATAAAATGAGGTTATAAAAGACATCTCTGCTTGAATATAGGCAATAGCATACAGAGGAAATCAAATTATTCATTGCTTTACCATTGACTAGGTCAGGATAGGAAAAGGGAAACACTTTTTTTGTCCAATAAACGTTTCTTCAAAAATTCTCTTAAATCCAGATAATTGTAGGGCAGCATATCTTAGCGTCATCCATCTGCCAATGAACCATTGGAAATGGCTCTCCCTGTCTTCCAGGAAGAACATCATGGCAATGTGAAGGAAGCCAACCTGATTCCTTACAGAAGGCTGCTGTAAGCTTGCTTACCTTTAGCTCACACAAATAATTTCCACAGGGATAGCTCTGTCAGTCTTTTGCAATACCTTTTGGGTATTAAGATGCCATTAGGCACTTTGTGGTTTCTCCTCTAAAGGGTACTTCTGAGATCCTAAAGATTGAGGCTTGCTTCTCTTTTTTTTTTTAAGAGATCTGAGCTGTTTTGGGAAACAACAGTCGTCTGAAATTGAAATAAAAATGCATGCTGACAACCACAAAGAAAGGAAGGAACTGACCCAGCAGATTAAGACATCCAACTGACATGATGCTTAATCTCATTTATCTTACTTATCTGCTTGACAGATCTTCCATTTATCATCCATCTAGCCAAGGAGTTGAAGTGTTTTCTTGAAAATACCAGGCCTTTTGTTTTTTAGTGATTTATTTTGAAGCATTCTCTATCACAATAGGCCGATAATGCTCTAAAACATGCCAACTTGTGCAGCCTGACTTTTGATATAGAGAGAATGGCTGCATCATCCACATACTAAAGAGCAAGACATGGGGCAACTGGCTAGAGATGAAAGATGAAAGTCTGGATTGCAAAAAACTCACCTATATTGTTAATATAGAGGTTAAACAGCAAGAGGGGCAAAAGTGCACCTTTGCTTGACTCCCTTACAGGTAAGAACAATCTCTGTTAAGTTCCCATTGCTATTCCTTGACCAGTGTGACAGTGCCTTGATGTAATGGTATAATCAATTTGAGGAGATGACAATCCATTACTGAGGCTACTAATTTTCTCCAGAGTTTCTGTCAGGGTATAAAATCAAAACCCACCTTTAGATCTAAGACGGAAGTGTAGAGGGTTCCGTTTGGGAGATTATAGTATTTCTCCGCTAAATGATACGGAATTATATGCTGGTTCATTGTAAAGTATCCAGATCTGAAACTGGCCTGCTCAGGCACTAAAATATTCTCATAGTGTAGCCAATCTGAAAGTTTATGATATAAAACCTGGCATTTAGTTTACTAATTTCTGAAAGAAGACTGGGTGATAATTAGCAGGGTCACACCTATCTCCCTTTTTATATATTGAGAGTGTTATGGAATTAAGCCATTCCTTGGGTATTCATATAGATTTATGGAAGTGAAGAGAAGGGCTAACACTGATTCCCACCATGTTAGATTTAGCTTTAAAAATTCAGGTGGAATTAAATATTTGCAAGGATTTTTTTTTTTTTTTTTTTTTGATGAACAACTCATTTTTGAATCTTAGCAAAAGATATTGAAGGCACTCTGGATTGGATCATCTAATGACTGAATATTGGGGATACTATCTTGAGACAGTAAAAATACCTCAGACATGTCTGGACCAAGTATGAAGAGGAACTGTATGATTATGATTATTGGAGTTTATGTTAGCTGTAGATTTAGAAACAAGCTGCCAAAACAGATGATGATCTTTGTTCATCACAACCTACTGTATCCTGGCCCAACCTTTTTCTCTATTCACCTGTTATAGCTCTATTGTGCTATAGTGAGTAAAAAAATTCACAGGTATTAAAATCATTAGCTGTTCTGGCCATCCTATATGATAGTGCTACCTGGGCTTTAATTAAAATACATTCCTTATCATACCAGGATTGGGATCCCTTAGTGGATTGGTATGAGAATGAGGCTGGAGTAGGTTGAATATACTTTTGAGCAAAGCTAATGAGACTTTGAAAAATTGAGATTATTTCAGGATGGTTATTTGAAGCAAGTAGTGACTGATTTAGGTGGGTAGTTTGTGGAGCATTGAAAAACTGCGTTATGGCCAAAGCCAGCTTACATATCCACATTGATCTAAGATACCTGCCATTAATGGGTAAATTCTTAAGAGACTGCTGGTGGCTCTGCTCACTTCTTATGGAGGTGAACATTCCCAGTAATGGTAGGTGATCAGTCCCCAAATGAAAATCTACCCTGCAATCTTTGCAATGAAATATATAGCCACTAGATTTAGATGTTTTTGTAGATTTTGTTGTAAACCATCTCTACCCCTGAGTTAATGCCACAGTCCTTGGACTTCCATGGAATCTCCCCAAATAAAGAATAGGTGACATTATAATGCTGTAAAAGAGCCTTATTGCCGCCTCCCATCCTGGCATTAAAGTTGCCAGCCAGTATCATTATTCAGTCAGGAAACTGGAAGTTAAGATCAGTGAGCCAGTTTCAAAACAATCCCAGTCACTAGTAGTACGAGCTGTAAGACTTTCTAGCGGAAAGTAGACATTTATCAAAAGAAATTTAGTAGAGTTCACTTTTTATGGGGATTGCTACTGCTAGTTGTTCACAGAGAAAGACAGACAGCATTTGTACGTTCAATAAATCTGATAACAAAGTACTAATTCCCCTAAAAGGGCAGTCTCCCTTCAAACTCAGGCTGTCCAGCAGGGAAAAAGAGAAGAAACCTTTAATGTTTAAGGGCTCAGTATCCCAAGGCTCTTATAAAAGTATAACTGTAAATTAATTTAGATACTCTGGAAAATCTGGACTGGAATGTTTGGCACATTATCCTGCAATATTCCAGGATATAAGACATTGCAGGAATAGACCATGACAGCCATTCAGAGGAACAAGCCTGGATTGTTATTCTTGAAATCTGAGGCTGGATGAAGATCAAGCAGACAAGGTGCAAAACCCAAAGAATGAGAGCTAATTGTACTTCTTTGTGGTATTTTAGGGCATACACGTGGTTGAGCTGAGCATCATCCTGCTGAAAGGGAGATGCAGAACACAGCACTGAGGCATCCATGCGTTGGATACTAGAGTCAGCATCAGGGGATTTCAGCAAAGACTCTTCACTCAAAGACTCTGCCCTGCTGGGTCTGCAGGGACAAGAAGTGAAAACCATGACAATTCTTTCTGTCTGTCTGTCTCTTTAACAGCTATTCTACTGGTAATAGGATTAAACAAAACTACGAGCTCATACATTTAGTATCTTCATATTCATATTTTAAGTCATTTTTTTAAGATTCCAGATCCACAATACAAAAAAGCAAAGCTTGAAAAATGGCTAGCTTTAACAAACTCCTCCAATCTGGACAATTGGAGGGAGAGAGACTGTCATGCCCCTCTATCTTTTTTAAAACTATCCCAGAAGTAAACAAGTCCTCAAAGAGGGAAGACTTTATTGTTAGCCCTACTATGAACAATGTCAAGGAAAGTTATAGGATGCTGATAGCCTGCCACTCAGGGGGTGTTCTACTCAGAGAGATCACAACATTGGAAAAGCCAAAGGATTCCCTCCCAAATTCTAGGAACAAAGGTAATAATAGCATAGTCAGATGGAAACCTGTGTTAAAGGTGCTGTGCCCAGATGACAGCACATTAGATAAGGATATGACTCCTATTTGTGAAGGGGAAGTATGCTGTGTGGATCATGCCTTGATAAAAATCAGAAAGAGGTAGGGAAGAAACCTTGCCTCTCTTCATTCAGAAGCTAGCTCCTGCTTAAGCAACTTCCTCTGCTGTGCTCTGTATTGGGACAGCTCCTCTGCTAACTGAATTTCTATTACTGATACATAGGATACTGAACTGATATTGGCTTTGGTCCACTTAATAGGGTTGGTAGGAACAAGTTAAGGATTGATCATTCCTCTTAATTGATAGAATATGGACAAACCACCTGCCCAACTTCTGGAGGTTCTACACCTCATCGATTAAGATGATTTTGTAAGTCATCCAGAGAATGAATGCAGGGGGAAAAAAGCGTCTTTATGCCCATTCATACTGTTCTTGGTTTAGATCCATAGGCTAACTAGATTAACTGGCAGTCTTCTGGTTGATTTATGACTTCATATCCTCGTACACAAGTTTATGTGTCATTTGTTGCAGAAAAGTGGCACAGGAAAACACACAAAAAAAAGAGGAGATTTTGAACAGCTAAATGGCAAGAAGAAAGAAGGGCTAGCTGACTGCTCCATCCCTTCGCCATTCTTCTGCTTAAACTGTCAGTCTTCCCTGGCTGTTTCTTCTTAAATTGCAAGACTATATGCGTGTGTGTGTGTTACATAATGTCTATGTAGGTTCTCTTTTACAGAATTATCTGCAAAGGGCCAATTGTAATGTCTTTACTGTTTCATTTATATTTAAGGAAGTGAATTGGATAACAGTTGAAATTTTCTCATTGGCCCATGTCCTGCTATACTGTAACTTTTATAGAGATTGTAGAAACTCCCAGGTGGAACCATTACTTAAGACATTCCTTGGACATCCTGATGCATTTTATGTTCAATACCGCTTATTAGGTAAAGATTCTAAAATAACATATGTTGTGGCTATATTTGCATTATCAGCATGCAAAACTTGCAAGCAATTAGTCAAACTGTAGATTAGGTGGGATAAATAAGTTTTACAGCAGTAGTATAATTTATTTATATTATTATTATTATTATTATTATTATTATTATTCTGCTATTTCATACATCATTTTTATCTGGGAATGCAAATGAAATTTGATTTCTTTGTTAATTCAATCAAATAAATGTCATATCCATACATTTGTATCATTGTTTATTATCTCCAGTTATTTAGCCTGTTTATTTTTATTATGTTTAACATAGACTTTAAATATAGGACAAAACTGTAATATCTGTTATTACCAACATATAGGGATTTTATACGTATATTAACTAATATTATACTATGTGATACTACAAAAAAATATCAATAATATTTATACCAAATTTTGTTTGTGTGTGTGTGTGTATCACAACACAATATAACTATTGTTTTATCTCATGGTTTTATATTATCTTATGCTGGTCAATGATAATGAAAATGTTGATTTGAAAAGTTCTGTATCAGCAACTACCATTACAAATCAGTACTTCCTTAAGTGAAAACAGGTTCAGTTTCTTACCTCAGTAAAAAATAAACAGACCACTAAACTGCCCTTCATTAAACTTTCAAATCTTCATGAAACTTTTTATTCTAAACCCCATCCCAACTATGGAAAAAGTTGGGATGGGATTTAGAATAAATTAAGCAAACTATAAAAGAATAGCAGATGTGGTACAATGGCAAGATTGAAAAACTAAATGTACTGATGCATTAGGTTGTAAGCTACAGAATTACATTTAGCATTGACAAATGTGATGTATTTTATTTTGAAGGAGGAAGAGAGGAAAACAAAAAATCCAAATGTTCAAACTGGAGAAACTGGTTGAATTCCGGCATTGTTAAAGAAACTTGTGCCTTACTGGAATGTGATCTAAACATGAGTCAACTGACCGACCTTACAATAAAGAGATGTAGAAGGAAACAATAAATCCAAATATTGAGCTATAATCCACAGACTCCTATTTCATAAGGGCAAATATGTAGCATTATACTTTTCAGAGGAAAAGCAATACTCCAAAGGGTTAAATTTAAGAAGTGGAAATTGCTGAGTTCTATTGAATTCATAGGCCCAAACAATGGGAACTAGGAAAGCAACTGAAAGCTAAGATATCACATTATAAAAGATCATCAAACGCCATGTATGTATGCATATTATCCAAACACACAGTGTGAACAAATAGGTCTGGGGGACATGACTCTAAAGCAAATTGGAAAGTTTTATAATATTGAATGTTAATCACTAGAGACCCTGTTGAGAGTGCTCTGCCAAAGGCACCGCCCTTCCTTTGCCATGCCACTTTTATATCTCTTTTCCCATCTTAATATGCTGTTTTTCCCCCTCCTACTCCAACCAATTTCTCTACTCTGCATTTAGGAACAGCCTGCTTGGAGATTAAACAAAAAATTAATGATTGACTGAACTGGAACAGCTCCTTTGCAACAAATAGAAATGTTGATACTCAAGCTTGTAACGGAGAACACAGCAGCTGCCAAAGTGTAGAACGGACTTCAAAACAATCTTCATGTCTGCCTCAGCTCTCCACAACCTATCAAACATGACTGCCTTTCCAAGGATTGGGAAAAATCCCAGATTTCCTTGAATATATTATCTACTCTATACTTTCTCCAGACACCACATTTTATGTCAATGAAAGACAGAATAAAAAATAGGCACTGGCGGCAACAAAGGTCTGTGAGTGACAGAATAGCAGAATGGCAAAACAGCTGAGAAAGAGCTGATTCTGAAGTTTACGTGACCTTGTGGATCAGAATGCCCAGGTCCAGTGCTTTGCAGGCAATTCTGCCTAATGAATCCTTTTAGGATTATGTAAAATGATCAATAAAAACATCCTGACCAGGGAAAGCCAGCATACATACATTTTAACTCATATCTGAGAAAACTTAGCATTCACAAGAATAAGAGAACTGGTGCTTTCATGGAAAGGTAACTGTTAAATACAACAAATACACTATTGTTCAATATGCCTGTTAACCTTAGATTCATTTTTTAAAGGATTAGATAAATTATATAAGTTTTTAAATAGCTCTTTGCCATCATAGTTAAAGAGTAGTAGTAAAACACAAACTAAATGGGGAATAGATGGCTATTCTTGGAAGCAAAATATTGCACCACAGAGATCTTTGAAGTTACTTATAACTAACTAATTTGTAGCTTCAAATTCAATGATTTGAAGGTCCAGAAGAACAGTTACTAGAAGACTCACAACTTTCAGTAGCTATTATTCTCAACCCCTTTAAGCTGCGACAGGCTACAACACTGAGTTTAGAGAACTATATCTAGCCTTAAAAGAGAAAGAAACAATAACTTTCAGGAAGGCCACAAGGGCTAGATTATCAAGTTGTCTACAGCCTGAATACATATCAACATGCAACACTATTGTCAAAAGGATCTTAACATTTTGAGTTGTATCACAAGAAGCATTATATCCAAGATAAGGAATCATAGTCTCAGGGTCTGTCTCACCATTCTAAAGGATGAAGCAGGGTCTCCTCAGGGTCAAACTGCATGATAAAGCCTCCAGCATACTCTTAATTGTGTTGCTGTCCTATGCTTGTATACAATGGTGGGGCGGTGGGAGTTTAAAGCTGAAACTGTACAGTGCTATGAAGTGATCTGAGCTTCAATTCCATTTGGATAGAAACTTGACTATAGTTAAGCATGCTCTAGGTCCTAGTGAATTTCAACTTAAACATTTGAATGGGCAGCCCATTTGCTGCCTTAGAACTTGGGGTTAGTTCAAAACACAGCCTTTGGGCTATTAAGTAGAATAAGAGGCATTGTAAACCCACCTCACCAAGGCTCGAAAAGTTCTATACGAGGTTTCTAATTTATGTTGAAACATTGTTCAAAGAGTGGTGCTTGTATTTAAACCTTGCACAAACATGCTAGATGAAGAAATCATCTTATCCCATGTCTATCTTCTTCAGGGACCTTCCTCCAAGTGCCCAAGATATATGAGCCAAGGGAGAGGGCTATAGAGGACAGACTTCTTTCTGCTTTGGACTTGGCTGGGGAGTCTCTCCCCAGTGTACCAGACACAGACTTTTATTTCTCTCAGGTGTTTAACCTCTGGAATATTTTTAGTAAATAAATATATGGTTTTAGTCCTGCTTTCTATTACAATTTCCTATTAAAATGTTAAATATAATACTTTTTAAGAAGAGAAACAAAACACCACCACCTCCTCCAGCTGAATCAGTAGTGGTCAGTTGCAAGTTCTTCAAGGCCATGAGGAGGAAAAAGTCTAGGCAACCAAGCCTGATAAACAACCCAGCAGAGGATGTAGCTCCTCCTCTCCACCACCCCCACCCCATTTTTCCTGTTAAAACGCAGTCCTGTTGCACGTTGGCAGAGCCACAATGAAATAAATGGGGCCTTGCCGTTACAGCTGCTTACATTTACATTCAGCCATAATATTGAAGATTTCAGAAGACTGTGCTAAGATAGTATATATGTTTACTATTTTAATTTATGTAAGTGATGAAAAGGAGCATTTTCTGTTTCTGGCACCAAATTTGTTGCGTTATATCTGGATAACTGTACCACTTAACACTTCTTGAGGTCTTCCACAGAAGTTTCATTTGAAGTTTTGAGACAATTTAGTAGAAAAGAGCAGAAATCATATAACAAAAAATGCATGAAGGCAAGTAGAAGGTTTCTTGATCGTTTCTCCTGGAGCAGATCTCAGAAACAAGAAAGAGCGTGTGGGCTCTTTCTTCCTTTCTTTCTGCTATGTGGTGAGCTGATCCCTACAACTTTCCTCCTTCACATTCAGACTATGAACTCAGTGCCTAGCGTCTGCCCATGGTTCAAGCAGACCTTTTCCTTTTGTTCCCTTTTTTAAAGTGACTACAAAGTTATCAGATCAAATGCTTATTGAGTGCTTTGTTCTTATTTACACAAGGTTCTTTGCACTTTAAAAAAAATCTGAGAAGAGTTGATTGACACTGAAGCTAGACAAGAAAAAGTGTTTTCTGACTGACATAAAGAAAAATCTATTTGTATAAAGTAGCCTATTTTTTACCATAACCCAGAAAAACAGGTTATCCCAAGTTCAAATCGGGGAGGAAGTCATTTATGTAAAATGCCACAACTCTACTATGTATTTCTCCATTTCTCAAAGGGATGAGAAAGTAAAACTGATGTGTAAAGTCATGCTAAATCTTCATCACTTTAATATGAAGCAGGGGTGGGAAACTGTAACATGCAGGCTGCACCTGGCCCCCAGACTTAGGTTTCATAACCACCAGAAATTGTAGAATTGTGGCAGCAAACTACCAAAAGACAACAAAGTGTAGCTTTTCAGATTTTTTTAATGGAGAAAAAGAAAAATGGAATATAAGCCTTTCACATTAAAAAATAGATATATTGTACTAATTTCTAAAAACGAATGTCTCTTGGAAGCACCAGGTCCCATCCATTTAGGGTACTGCCACAACATTATTCTACCCACCAAAGGCTGCGGCTGCAGTTGCATTTTTTTAATAGAAAAAGGTTTAGCCCTGAGCTGCTTTTCATTTATAATGTTTCTTAAATTCTTCTCTTCAAAAGGAAAATATTAAAAATGTGATAGCAAATTACTGAAGAACTTGAATCTTAGAGACTGGCAAAGATGGCAAAGGGATGAATTAAAACTAACTATTTGGAAATAAATGCTATTTTTTATGAACAAAACTATAGCATGCATTGATTTTTCAATACAAGCAGTCTCAAAGGTTAGTTCATCTTTTTCAATATCTGAAGAAATATTGTTGAATAAATAAATGCACCATAAACAAATAGTAGATGGTATTTACCTTCCAGGCTCAAGTAACAGATGGACAATCTGTAACTTATACCCTTCTCAAGACCCTTATTATCATATTGTTCAGTGCTTGGGCTCCAGTTAAACCTGGTACAATAAATCAACATTATTCTCATCACAGAATGATAAAATTGAGTGTCTTCTTTCCAGTGCTGTTTCATTAAGGCAGCTAACCTTGCATTCCCCCACAGTGCCATAGTAAACTCACTGCCATTTGCCTATTAGCCAGACTCAACCTGGGCATGCAAACGGTTGAGACTTTCCTACCGAATTCTCAAATTAAATGTGTGTCCTCCACAACGTTTAATCTGAGAAGTTCATACAATGAGGAAAACAATGGTTGATCACATCTTATGGAGAAGAAAACCCAATGGCATTCTGTACCATAGTAGTTACTGATGATAAGAAATCATCATTGTATTCTTACCTTTTGGGAAACTGTTGGGTTGTACGATCCCCAAGAAACCATGCACCATATTGAACAAGCCTTGTAAGCCACCATTTGAGTTACTGGGCGGCTGGTGATAGGTGGGCTGTGTGAGGTTTTGCAGAGACATCTTCAGAGAATGAAAAGGCAGCACAATCCCAAGTCCCAGTCAAGTTAGAAAGATTTCATGGATCTTCAGGAGCTTGTTTGCTTCATAGGAATCTCTGTCTGATGCTGCTCTGCAAGGTGGCCTTTATTCACTTTCCACTTAGATATAATACTGTTTGAAGCTTCCTCTCACCAGCCCTGGAAACTCAGGTGATGATAAAGCCGGAGTCTGAATAAGAAGGTATAGCCTAGCAACCAACCAGGAAAAAGCCAGGTGAAATATCAAGCGCTATCTGCTTCCTTGTCAGGGAAAAAAAAAATCAGATGAGGCAAGTGGTTAATGTGGATTTTTGGGATAGGCGACCTTCACCTTTCAGTGCTCCAATTATGGAAGGGATGGTTGAAAGCCCAAAAGCCCCTCACCCGGCTCTCCCCAAGTCAAGCCATAAGTATATAAGACAGTCCTGCAAAATCAGACAAGGCCTATCTCAGTCCAGCGTTTTGTTTCTCACAATGGCCAATCTAGGATGCTGGAGGGAAGACACAGAGACGTGCCCCTCTCCTGCTCTCTAGGAACTGGTATTTCGGTGCATGTTATCCTCATCTGAAACTGAGATTACACTGAGTAACACTGATAGGTCTTGACAGACCTGTCCTCGTTGCCTTTACCAAGTCACTTTTTAAGACAATCCAAGTTAGTGGCCATTACCATGAGTTCCACATGTTACAGCTGTGCAATACATGAAGAAGTACTGGGGTGGGGTGGGGGTGCTGTTCTAAATCTCTTTTGAATCAGCTTCATTGGATGATCCCTGGTCCTAGTGTTTGAAGAGACAGTTAAAAAAACAAAAACAAAAAAAAACCCTTCTCCCTGATGTATAATTTTATACACCTCAATCATGTTCCCAGTCAGCAGCTTTTTTTCCAAACCTGAAGAATCCAAGAATTTTAGCCTTTTCTCAGAAGGAAAATGTTCAAGCCCCCTATATCCCCCTAAATACAGCGGCTTGCACAAAACATTAAGAAGCAGGAGTTCCTTTGCACTCTCCTTCATTTGAATACTTCCTATTATTTTCCCTTCTGCCAATCTGAGTTGTCAACAAGACACAAGTAGAAAGTATACTGGTGGCCGGGGGGGGGGGGGGGGCAGTGGACATAGAGGAAAAATGCCAGTATAATATATGGTGGAGCAAGGCCTTTATTAGCAGGTCCATGTTAGCAGATGGCAGGCTTATTATTTATTTTATATTTTAAAGTTAGAATGCAATGATTACCCCATAAATCAACAGATAATGGGTCCTTGAAACACCTGTGTCACCTACTTTAAGTAAAAGATTACCAGATTTCTGAGACATAATCTTAGAAACCCTGTCCTTTAATACCTGGATAACACAAGAATTCTGAGAGAGTACTTTCTACTTTCACCTTTTGGGGAAGAGAACCCCATCGATCCCAGTGTTACTTTCACAAAAGAGAATAATGAGCCAGGTTGCCCCAAGCACACATTCCCTCCCCAGCCATTCATCCTTGGCTCATGCTAACGAGCCCGGCCGTTGGGGGATACATCCTGCTCAACACAAGCGTGGCTTACCGCGTTCTTCCGAAGGGACACGCAAGGGAAGGGAGCAGCCCTGCGTACCTCAACTTCACTTGCACCGCGCCCACGCACCTTTTTAAAAATAATCCCCAGCCTTATCCTGTCGCTCCCTTCGCGCCTCTCCCTTCCCGGAGAAGAAATTAAGATGCCCCGGATGGGAGGTGGGTCCAGCTTTGCTGCCACGCGCCCAAATTCTTTCAAAAGTTGCAGAGGAAAAGAAAAAAACGACTCGCCACCTGGTAGGAGGTGAGCAGGACGGGAAAGGGGCTGCGGGAGCTGGAAGAGCCGGGAGAGTGAAAGGGGCTTGGCGAGCCCAAGGCTGCCGGGGTCTCTCGGAGTGCGTCTTTCCCAGGGCTTCTCGGCTCTGGCAGCGCAATAAAACTATTGTACTCAGTCGTAACCGAATTGCACCACAGCTGCAAGACCTCCCTCGCTTGCGCAAACCTGGATAAATCAACCCGCACTCCGACCTCTCCACACAAAAGGGGGAGCTGAGCAAGATAGGGCAATCGCGGCGAATCGTGGGGGCTCAGTCCGGACCAAGGCGCGCTGTTGCTCGGCTCCGACTCAGCCAGGATCCGAGAGCTGCTCGCGGCGCGATTCCCACCCTCGGTTTCCCCGGCCCTTGAGGGCGAGCGCGCGAGCGGCCAGCAAAGTCGCAACTTCCCGTCCCTCCATCTGTTCCTATATCTCACTTTGTTCTGCCGAAAATTCACGAGTCGGGGTAGATGGGGGCGATGGAACCCCCCCCCCGGGTCAGAATAGAAGCTCACTTGATGCTGCCGCTCCGCGAACACTGGGGGGCGCCGAAAAGAGATCAAGATCTAGAAGGAGGGTCGACGCGAATTCCCATAGCGGATTTGCCCGGTATAAGGAGGGGCTGGACACGCGAGATTAGTTTCACCACCCGTGGGACTTTATCCAATCCCCGCCCTGCCCTTCCGTCTGCTCCCTCTCTTTCTCTCTGGGCGGCTTGGCCATTCCCTGACCTCCAAAACGCGGCTGGTCGACTCCACCTAGGCCCGGAGCAACTGGAGACAGAGACGCCTAATGCTCGGTTTCCTTAAGAACGATCTGAGCGACAGCCTCGTGGAGTCCGAAACAACGACGACACTTAGACTTTCCAGAGCCGGGAGTTTGGAAGCTCCCGAGAACTGTACCCCTCCATTTCCTCCGCAGCCCTGCGCAGAACCGCTTTCGCTGCCTTATTTTTTATGGGCAGGACTCCTTCAGTCTCCGAACGGGGCCCTCGGATTCCAAAGAAACAAATATTAGAAAGCCACAATATTGGTGGCTTTCGAACGTTTTCTTGGCAGTGCTAAGTGCCCGAACGGGGGAAGGGCCCGTGTAATGCAACATCCTCCTTTGGCAAACGGGACTTAAAAGGTTTCATCAACAAACGCAGCTCTGCTCTTCCTCTCTTGAAGTAGGACCCTGAAATGGTAACGGTAGCCGGTAGTTGCTACATTTAAGTGGAAAACACCTCTGGTTTTGTTTTGTTTTTTTTAAACCCTCTAACATCTGGAAAAGTTCCCTCTTACTGATTGGGATGGAAAAATACCCCATTCCTACATGTTCTAAAATCTAGGAATTCATAGATTTCATTTCCATTTTTAAATATTCTCCAGACTGGTGCTTTACAGAAACGTTCCTTGCATAAGTTACCTTTTCAGGTGTGTCACAGACTACTGAAGCTGCTTCTCCACATGCATTTCCTTGCTTGCTGTTCTCATGTGGCTCTTCAGTCATCTTCTCTTATTATGTGAAACAGTGTTTGGCCATAAGAAGAGAAAATCAAAATCCATCTTTAAGCAATACCTCTAAAAAGTCTCAAAAAGATAGGGAGGGGAGTTTTTCCCCAGGCAAGATGTTACAAAACACAGAACTGGAGAATATGGAGGGAGAAACCAAAGCAAAGACCATGCCAAAATTATGAAATTCACCTAGTTACAACTTGCATGGGATGTGAACAGAGAAATTACAGTGAAACTGGACACCCGGCTGAAGTGGTATGATGTTTGAAGTTGCCTCCAGGACTCAATCTAGAGCAAGTAGGTTTATTGCTAGCTCGCTTCTTCATCTTTGTTGCCACAAGATATTTTCCTAAAATTTAAAATTTTTCTTTTTTAAAATTTCCTAAAAGTTTAAATTTTTCTTATAAACAACATGTTTTATTCTGCTTTTTCTGTGACCTGGAGAGCTTCTTGTAGTTGTCTAATAGTGGCTAACTTCTATGTAGGATTGCCCTAAAATAAACAGGCTCCTTGTGAGAAGGGTCTTCTATGTGTGACATCAGTTCAAAAGTGGAAAAAACTGTAGAACTAATTAACACGGGCTGGATTTGTACAAAACACTGAATAGACTACCATTATGTTGAACAAACTCGCAAAAGTGGGTTTAGTAAACCCTAATTCTTTTAAGTATATGTAAGCCTATCATCCACATACAGCCACTATGATTCTTTAGTAACCTTGCTGTTGCCACTGGCAGGTCTTTTAACACTTTCTAATATGTGCCCTTGGAGGTAGCGGCTCTGCAAATTTGCTGCTCTCATTGAGCAGATTCAGTGATAGTTTCTAAAAAAAAAGGTTAACAACGGTTAACCCATAGTGGTTCACAGAGTTTACCACTGAAAGTAGGGGGAAAGATCGGATACTGAATACTGTCAGGTAAATGTAATAGAGCCAATCTGGGAAAGGATGCCAGTGGGAGCTGGGGTACCCAGTGCTCCCTATCTGCCAGGGAAAGTCCAGGGAGAGAATTCATTCATGAACCCAAGGGGACAATCCCCAGAAAATCCAGTGAGGAATCAATAGTATCTCCTGAGCCCTAATAGGACTGGGATGTAAAAGATGGTAGGTGCTAATACAATCCCCTCTCTCTGAGCAGGAAGAAGATCCAAAATGGTAAAGCAATTGGAAGGATGAGGACAAAGAGAGTCAAGAGGGAAGCTTAAGAGGAAGACTCTGTTATTGGCTGGCTATGGTGGGGGCCCAGCCAGAAAAACAAAAGCCATCAGAACAGGGGGCCAGGAGCCACACTTAACATTTTTCATCGCAGAGCAGTTAGGTGTGCAGGATGGTGTCACACATTTGGGGAGGAATTGAGGTGAGTTTTTGGAGGCTTTTTTTTTTTTTTTGTCTGCGCTCAGTCATTGCTGACCCTGCAGTGACTGCTTGGACGAGTCCTTGCAGTTTTCAAGGCAATTGTTTTTCTGAAGTGGTTTGCCAGAGCCTCCTTCCTAGAGCAGAGCCCAGCTGGCGAGTGCAGGAGGCGGGGTTTCCATTGCTTCGTGCCCTTTTCAGGCGCGTGCAGTTTTTCGTGCTTACTGGCAACTGCTCCCGACTCCTTTTTGCAAGGCGCCACCAGCATTTTTCCTCCCACCAAAGTGAGAGTACCCATTTATCTACTCACGTGAGTTTTCGAACTGTTGGGTTGACAGGAACTGGGGAGGAAACAGGAGCTCACCCTGTTTAACGCGAAGGCTGGACTCGAACCGCTGAAGCGTCGACCATTTCTGGCCGGCAACTTTCAGTGTCATTAAGCCGCTGCGCCACCACATCCCCCTTTTGGAGGCTATAGGGCCACAAAAAGATAATTCAAGGGGCAAAGCGTGCTCATTTCTGTTCTAGGAAGGACAAAGGACTGAAGCGGAAGATGCTTATAATCTTGTTCACAAGACATGCTTATCCATGGTTTATTGAACATGTTTGGTTAACTAAAATGTTATGGATAAGTATGACACACTTGGTGATAAACTAAGTACATGGGCTAGGTTAGCACAATATGTTGGGCTAAAATGTGGTTGAAGAGTTTGCGATTCAAGGTATTATGCAAACAGCTTTTGTCAGTTAGCTTTACTGTACAGTGTTTCTCAATTTTGAATTTGATATCATTCATCAGTCTTCAAATCCATCTCCTATATGCATATGATTGAGGGTGTGATAGAATAGAGGACAGCTGTTGCTAACCTTTATGATTATTCTTCCTTGTTCCCTTTTTCCCCTGTCATAGGCTCTTATGATATGGCAGGACCAGAGCTGGCAAGGCAGCCACAATTTTGCATTTCCAATTTAAGTGCTGAAAAATGCCTTTTTTCTTGCCTAACTGACCCCTCCTCCCTCCTGTGCAAGGAAAGAGCAGGACTGACTGGCACAAATAACACTTAACACCATTACTGTGCTGTGTTTTTCTTGTTTGGGCTATCTTTTAATATTGCTGTTGTTCCCAAATATGTTCCTTCTTTGCCATACTCTCTTCCCATCAGGTAGCCTTTATTAGTTCCCTAGTTCCCTTCAATACTTTCAGTCACCTACATTGGAAGCAAAAGCATTTAAGGATTCTTATGGTTGGATGGCAGTTAGCAAAGAACATACCAAAGCCTATTCACCAGAGTTAGCCAGACACTGCCCATCAAACATAAGCTGCTTCTCCTTGCAGAGCTATCTGGATCTGGGTGGTGTTGTTTTTATGTTGCCTTTAAAATCAGATCCTTTCATTTCCTCTGCTCCTATGGTAGCCTTTGGCAAAGAGAGGGCAGCTCAGTAGGAAGCAGCTGAGCAAGCAGTTTCTCTTCTCCCCCTTCAGAGCAGGATGGTGTTTCAAAATCTCGTGTTACTGCTAGGAGCCTGTCGATTGTGCAGCCTCGCTCTTAGCAAGTACTTCATTATCCTAGAACAGCTAATTATTCATTTGCAAGGCATTCAAGAGCTTGATCCTGTGGACACAGAGCCTTTTCTATAGTGTGGATGAACTCATTTGTGTAATGTAATGAATTAGGATTTCTGGAATTTTATAATAGGTATCCCAGGCAATTGGAAAAGGGAGGAAAGATGGAGATAAAAGTTCTGACCAATATCCAGATAGTTCCCATAGCTTTACCAGTTCCATTTTGTGAGTTGTGTGGTAAGCTTTTTATATTTTCTGTGATTCATTTGGAAATCAAGGAATGTTTGCATAAACAAAGAACAATCAAAATAATATGACATTAGCTATATGTGATATCTAAAGGACCTTCTTTTTGGGGCATAGATTAGGCAGACCCTCTTGTGATTTTTGTTGACATTTTCTGGAAATATTCAGATCTAGTATTTTGATTTTCCATGATATAATTAAACTACATTTGTCTCTTTTACTTTTATCCCTTTTATGGAATGTTTATTTTATTATTAAATATCACCAAGTAACAGTAGACAAAATAAACATCATTTGAGTACCACAAGTGCAAACTCTGCCATTACTTACTATAAACTCCAATATGTACCTTCTGTGACTAAAGATATCACTTCAGCAATTCATACTCATGGTAAAAATAATGCTCCATAGAAATATATTAGTGTGCACATCAAATGCAAGTATCCATGTAAGGCAGAATATGAAGATTCTATGACAGTTGGCAAGAACAGAGGGAGATTGAAAAGAATTTGTGGAGAAGAAGAGAACAAAAAGCCAAGAGAGAGAGAAGAATCTACAGACAGGAAGGAGAGACCAAGAGAGACCCACCACAGCTGGAGAAGCAGGAGATGCCAGAATATAATACATATGTTGATTAATATACCCAAGGAATTCTTTGTGCGTTTTTGAATTTCAGTCTGAGCTCCATGAAAACAGATTCACTAACAGAATCTCAGAGAAACTGAGGGTCTGGCTATATTTACATGCCACTCTGAGCCATCCACTAGTCAACCTTATTTTAGCTTACTGTTTTGTGCAAACACAGTGTATGTTGCTCTGATGGCCTTAGTGCGATCCATACTGCATTACTGTAGGGCACTTGTAGAACCTTAAAAATAAAATAGAAGCTTCAGCTGGTACTAAATGGAGTAATTTGTGCTCTTGTCATTACACCCATCCTGTATCAGATGTATGGATTGCCAGAGCATTTTTAGCTTCCATTCAAGGTGCTGATGTTCTCTTTCAAAGCCTTAAAAGTTTGAATCCCAGTGGTTTAAGGACTGCATCTATACCCTGTATGTATTTTTCTGTGCTTTAAGATTATCTTCAAAGGATCTACTTATTGGTCTACCAAAACACTCAGTGGAATTGTTCAGGTGGGCACCAAAGAGAAAGCCTTCTCCTATCCCACAGTATTTTCTCCCTAACGGAATATAGCCGACTCCATCTGTGATTGTTCTTACCAATATGGTGGTTTTAATTGTGTTTTAACTGAAAAGATATTACATTTTTTTGCTCTAGATACTTGAAACTATATTTTATTTTAATAGACTTACTGTAAATTTGTTTAATCTAACATGTTTTTCTAAATTTATATTAACACTGATTTTATAGTCTAAATTGCTTTATGAAGACCATGATCTTGAAAGATAAGTAAGAAAAGTAAGAAAAAATATTAAATAAATAAAATCTACAAACGCTATGGTAAACTACTTGGTCAAACAAAGAGCAAAAGACAATAGGACATGAAAACAATAGAATTATTAAAAGTTAGAAACTATTTGTACTGAATTTCCTTGCCAGATTTTCTTATAATATCATTGTATTATTAACTAACAAAATTGTCTGTTATTTATTCAACTTATACTGATCAGATATCTAATAGGATACTGTATGAACTGCTATGTAATTTGGTATTTGTCACTTGAACTGCTAATTAAAAGACAAAAATACATCTCAGAAAGTATTAATTAGTGTCATCAAGATTATTGTAGGGATATATTAAAATAGGAATTTATAGATTGGTGATAGTTGCGTGTTATGTTCCAATGAATGCCAGTATTGGAAGAACCAGGGATGAGTCTGGAGAAAAATTGTGCAACATTCTGAATGGGAAAAAAAGTTCTTTTAGGTGATGAGAATGGGATGGTTGGGAATTTGATAAGAGAGTATGGGGAAAAAATTATTGCACTATTCAGAGGCCCAAGAATGAGTAAGAATAGTGATTCTTTGGTTAGTATCTGCTTACAATACATGAGGTAGGCATAACTTTATTCAAGCATGCACATAGAAAGGGTATTAATTAAAATATGATTGATTTGATTGTTTAGTATGAAGGATTGAGAGAGTTAGTGAAGGATACAAGGGTGATGAGAGGTTCCAAATGTGGGAAAGAACATTATTTGATACTGTTAAGAGGGGATCATAGGAAAAATGAACGTGAAGAAAAAGAAATCAGTTTTAAAACTAGAATGAAATAATTATTGCAGGAAGAAAAAGTGTTAGAAGGTAAAATAATCTCCCAACAGAATAAATTGAAAGTGGACATAAGGAAGGAGGATCCATGAAAGCTGCTCGGTACAGAGTAAAAAGAATCATATTACAAACAGCCACAGAAGTATGTGGAGCTATGCCAATGGGAAGTAAGAAAAGGATAGTTGGTAGAATGATGAAGTGAAAGAGTGTGTACTTAATGTTTATTAAAGAAGTTTTTCCAGAGAGTAAAAACAATACAAATTTTAAAGGTAAGAGAAATAGAGAAAAGTAATAGAAAAATGAAAAAGAAATAAAGAAAAAGAGATAGAAAAGAAGGAAAAAGAAAAAAAAAGAAGAATGATAAAGAAGTGGCTTCCAATCTTCTTCACAGGAGTTATAAGTACGTTTATATTTTACCTTCTCTTTCTAAGGTGATATCAAATTTTCCTTCTTTCCATAATCTACATTGTTGAAAACTTTGTCTTCAGAGTGGACGAAGGGGCCCAGCAAAATTAAAAATAGAAGTGATAAAATTATTTGAGATAAAACTAAAGGAGGGAATGGTAGAAACAGTATTTAAAATATTTGTATGGGAATGATGATATATCAAAGAATGGAATGCAATAAGGGTCTGATACATGTCCAGAAAAAGTCCAAGAACAAAAATGTTAAAAAATTCATCAATGCTGCCAGAATGTTGAAAAAATGTAGGGTTGGAGGTGTAGGCAGTGTAACTGGAGAAATATAAAACATGGCCGTGGTTTACTTAGGGAGTTGTGTGTGTTGCTTAACATGTATGTGAAGATTGCATTTGGCCTGCTGTACAAAGAGAATTGAGAGTTGGGTATATCAAGATAAAAGTAAGTTGAAATGGAATAGGTAATTTATGAAGGGTGTGGTAAAATAAGACAAAGGGTCAAAAACAAATGGATGATGTGTGAATATGGACTGAATACTATAAATGATGAGTCTAAAGAGGTATATTGAGCTGCTCTGTACATACAGAAAGAATGAGGATCAAATCATAAAACATTATATGAAGGAGGAGTGAATGAGTTGAAGGCAGGGAAAGACTAAGGAAGTCATGGTTGGATAGAGCTGATGAGATCCTCAAAAAAGAGAGAAGCGAATTTAAAGAACAAAATGCAGTGTATAAAGCAGTGACTGGATATGGTGGAAGAAAGGATGGTTTGCAAAGATAGAAAAATATAATGAATGGTATCAAAATAAATTAAAATTGGCTATATTTCCTTTGATTTTTCTTATCTCTAATTTGTTTTGATTTCTATTTCTAACTCCTTTTCTAAACTTTGCATAACAATGCTTATCCAAAAAGGAAGAATACAAAGGTTCTGTTTGCATGTAGAAAAACCTTCCATGTCATGCATTCCAGATTTCTTAAATAACATTTGGATCTTGTTTATTCCATATGGAGGCAGTAGCAAGCCAGTTCCACACTGTTACTAAGGGATGTCCATAAGTTCACCAGGAATTTTTTTGTTTGTTTGGAGATTTTACTTTCACTCTTATTTAGTGGTATCTCAGCCTGTACATATTTATTTGAATCTAATCCCATTGTGATAGATCTGCTGTGAATTTTTCCACCTGCATGTCATATGCAGTTTCAAGCATTTGTTAGGTTGAGTTCTGACTCACCAAAATTGCAGTTACATTTATTAACCTTGAAGGTGACACAGGATGAATATGTAGTGCTAAAGTCAGATTTCCTCTGACTATTGGCAGTTTCTGTAGTATGGATTAGGAGGAGCTTTGCTAAACGGCAGGTGATTTGTCTTTTTGTCAAAGGAAATAATAAGTTTTCATATTTCACATGGAAATATGAGTCAGAAATTTGAAATAAAAAGTATTGATGTGGCAGTTTTATTATGAGGAAGTTTGAGGAAATGATAATGTGTTGATAAATTTATTCTTAATTTGAGCAGAGATTAGTGAAAGCTGCTTATTAATGCACCTCTGCTTTGCTGTTCCATCTAACTCAGAAATAATTGCTTTACTTGGTCTCCTTTCCTGTGAAAGGAACTAGACCCTCCTGTTCCCCAGCATAGAGGGGGTCCTGTGCTGTAACACCCAATTTCCAGATGCTAAATTGTCATGGTAGGGCCTGGAGAATGAGGAGTTTCTGATAGAAACATCCTTGTTCAATTTGCTAAGAGTTCCTTGGGGTAGACTGAAACAGCCACCTGAGAGTCTGAACTCCTGTATCATCCTTCCAGAGGGACGTTTTTTTGAAAACAGCTCATGTCTCTGGAAAAAAAGAATTGTTTTGCAAAACAAAACAAAACAAAAACCAAATAAGTAAACTTAACAAAGATTGCTGAAGGAAGGATACGGCTTTGCTTTCATACAGTTTACTCTCTGCCCTTGAAACATATGCTTTACTGAAACTAACCCATACTATTTGATAGGCTCTTTCTTGATGAGAAAAAAAAGGTAATTTCTGAAATGGTTCATATTTAATCTTGAAATGGTAACACAGCAACAGAAACTCTTGTTGAGATAGATGATTAGGTTTGTGTTTTTAATGGCTGCCAAAAGTGTTGGGTTCTACGCCCATTAGATCAGCAAGGATTTCTGTAACAATACGAATGATAAAGTGACTTTGATCCCTTCTGAAATATATGCTGAAATGGAGCAAGCTGGGTCAGTTGTGCAGAAGGGGAGACAGCCCAACTATCAGGTAACAGACAGTGGGGAATAGTAGTGGCCGCCTCACAGAATATCTCTGCAATCTCTTGAAAGTTGTACAAATGCAACTTGATGTTGAAGGATTGCCGTTAAGGAGAAATAATTTTAAAAGTTCAGAGTTTTCTAGCTATTCTCCTAATAATATACAGAACACTTTTTAGAAATCCAAAATCCAAAATATTTTATCTTGGCAAACTGGGTTTTAGAACATTATTTCATGATCAACATGGGTGCTTTGGCAACATGTGACGTGTAAAGACCAGGAGTTTTCTTTGTTGACAAAAGAGGTGGTGATGTCTGATGTGAGAAAACATTTGTTGGCTTAGCAATGAGACGCCAGTGAACGCAAATGCAAAGCAAACAAGGCTCCTGCAATTAAAAAGGGTCACACAGATCAGCAAATTGCCTCTCTTCCACCAGTTATTATCCCTTGCTCTAGTTTTGCGGAACATCAAAAACATGCTGTCAGAGCAATAAGGACAAAAGACATCCAGGTTTATAACACAAAATGCAACACAAATTGAGGCCTGTTATCCAAATCATGAGTTAAAATAATGGGTGTGTCCTTTATAGCAACAATATAGAAAAGGCTGATTTCAGTGAACCTACTGTTGCGTGTATAGGAAATGATACAAGCCCAAGGCTTTCAGTTTCACTGCCACTCCCTAAGGAACTTGTGAGTTTAGATGCAGGGCTAAACAGGTAAGTGTGTGAGTGCATTTTTTTAATATTTAGAGAAGCATATTAAGAAGCTTGCTACTAAACTTGCCTGATATCCATTGGTTTATCCTTCTCTTTACTCACTGTAGTGTTTACAAATATAAATATAAATATGAAAGAAGGTAAGGTTTCAAGCTCAGCATCAGTGGTTGGGATGTTTTGGCAGATGACCAGACCCATTGTCTGCCTAGGGACCAACTGTTGGCCAGATTCACCTGGAATATTGTTGAGTGGCACTATTTCTGTTTCATTTGGACTTCATGGCCTTTCAGCAGAGCAAAATTCCATATTCTTGCCTATAAATAGGCAGTTAAGAAATATCAGTAGGAATGGTGCAACAGTGATAGCTTTTGTAAAATGCAAACTGCAATGATCTACTCCTCTGATTTGCACTGCTCTGTAAGTAGCAGAGCTGCATCAGTTACCCGAACTGCTGCAATTCTTAACCATTCCACTAAAAAGGCTGTCCATCCAAGGATCCCAAAGCAATCAAAAACAAACAAATAAAAATACAGTATACACATTAGGGAAAGCATGCAGATCAGGGCTTTTGATGTTCTTTCCAAACCTCTTTACCAGCAGAGATATTTTTATTTTCATCTTTATAACCAAGTAATGTGTTACATCTCTCTATGCTTCCATAGGTGTGCACACTGGACAAGGGGGGAGTTATATGCACGACTGTTTTCACATGATTAGGAAGGAAAAGGGAGGAGGCTTAAAATAGAAGACTAGGTAGCATTTTGAGACATTGCCCAGCTGCCTCTCCCACTGAGATGCACTGTGGGATTTTTCTTTTCCACAGCCCCTGGCCCAATTTCTAACACAATCTTTCTTTTGCCAGTTCTCTTCTCACACCAAATGTGATCCCATTCTGTTCAGTTTGTAGAGTGTTCCTGCAGATATACAGAGAGTGGTGAACCTTTTTGCATAATTTCTTTCCAATGTTTGATTGGGTTTGAAAGAATAAGAAGCACAAACTTAAAATTATAAAATGGTGCACCGGGGTTACCATGAAGGTCCATTATTGACAGCACAGACAAGGCATTCTAAAGTGGGTATTATCTCCCACTTGCTCTAGAGGCAGATCTAGATCTAGCACCAGATCCAAAATCACAAGAGGGAAACTAGCTCAAAGAAATAAAATGTGAAGAGATAAGAAAATAGGGAAACACCTTGGGTTCTGTACTGGCTGTGAATATTAATGGGGCCTTCAATAATTATCCCCCTTTTATTTAAAAGTCTGGATGGACTGTATACCTGTCTCCTAAGTCCAATGTATCATATTCCTACAGTGGGACCAGGGACATACCAAAGTAGGATGTAGCAGAACTGTCCCTAAGGATGGAAAGGCAGGGAAGGGGAAGAGACTAGTTCTTGCTGAGGACTCTTTTCTGTAGAATCTCCTGCTGAAGAATGCTTCAGTCAAGGCAGAATAATTAATCTTCATAATCTGCTTCATAAAAAAGGGCCTTGTGGCAGCCCTACAGATGTCTGCCAGGAGAGGATTATCATCAAGACCAGCCCAGGCAGCTATATTCCTAGGGAAAGGAGCTGCGATCCCCTGCAGGGAATGTTATTTTAGTTTTTCCTTGGCCAGCTTGATGACCTTTTTCTTCTTGGGGATGACAGTAAAGAGTGAAGCCAGAAAATCACATCCTCCGAGGGACAAGTTTAATGGCCTAAATGTGCTGAAGGTGGTTTATGATCCTCAGGACCTGCCTGCAGTCTATGTTTGGGCTTATTTGCACAGTCTGGGGCAAAAGGTGAAATAATCTTGGGTGGGGATACTGGTAAATTTTGTAGGGTAACTGTGTGAGACAATCTTTAGGACACATAAGTTTGATAGGTGGTTTAATTCCTTTAGCCTCTCACCCAGAAGTGTTCTTTGCATGCATGTCCCTTCTACTGATGGGGGAAGTAGTTCTCCTGGGTTGGGGTTGGTGTGGCCTGTTTTGGGCTGTCTGTTGCGCCCCTTCCCCTAGAGTAATCCATGACCTATCTAATTCAAGATTTTGTTCTGGGTGGGTAGGGATGAAAGCAATGGGAATAGTTTGGCATTTTGTTGTCCTTGCCTTCCTATTTCTTGATGATCAGGGACAAGGCTTTTTTCTTGCCTTTAGTTGCAGTTAGGACACCATCTTGTGTGTCATCAAGTAGCTTGCCCACCTTTGAACAGGCTCAAAATGAGAATAGATTTATAGAGCTTTAACACTTTGTTTTCAGCTGTAGTTCTCTCCTGGTGCCTATACAATCTGCCAGGCCTCTGTCTGGGAACTAGGCACTGTCCAAACTAGCAACCTACACTCTGGAGTGATGGGCTGAACTAGCTGTTTGGTCCAAAGGTGGAAGTCCTGACAAAGACTGAAGTAGCCAGGGAGGCCCTTGTTGCCTCATGTATGCAGGTTCTCCATTTTCCTATCCTCTATTTGGGGGTGTCCCCCTTGTCTGAATTTATCATGTCCGTTGAAACCAGTGCTGGGGGATGGGATTGAGCAGGTCCAGGTCCAGGTCCGCCTGTGAGAAGGTAGTTTGGCAGCCAGAGAGAATCCACCCGTCATTGTTCCTGGAATCCCCTGCTTGGCCTCTTAGGAAGGGCATGTTGAACAGTTCTGGGAGTCTAGATGTGAGGGGCTTGCTAGCCACTGGGAAGAAACCTGCCACCATACTCAACAGGGGATGTGTGGGAGGGTGTGTGTGTGTGGCAGCTCTGAGTATTTTTATGTCTAGGGTCCTATAGACTTTCCTGAGTAGCTGGGAAAGTCTGGTGCTCTCAGGAATGATGTTCTTTCACATTTAAGTACAGCTCCCCTCCTCCCCCCCTGACTGGGTTTGAAAGTGCTGCTGGCTATGGTCACTCACTGTCAGCACTTCTTTATTGCTTCCTCCTGCACAATCCCGATTCTCCTCCTCCATGACTGCCATTTGGCAGCCATGATAATTTTGAACATAAAGTTAGCACTGTTTCAGAAGAGTAGTAGACCGTTTCTCAGAAATAGGTTGAGTGACAAGTCCCAGGCATGGAGCACCACTTTGCCTGTGACCAGTCACTTGGGCAGCTTGAAAGGTGGCTAAACCATCCATCCCAGGAACACTGCCCAGTTGCCCAACTCCATCCCACCACACAGAGTGGTTGTTCTTCCTACTAAGTGCTGCTCATTATGAAAGGGAACAAAGCTGGAGAATCCATAAATCACCTTACAAGCTAAAAGGACAGCACCACTCAGCAGTCTCACTACTGAGACATAAACAGGGTTTGGCAGTCTGGGCAGAGTAATTTATGCCAGCATACTTTTCTGATGATTCACTTACTGGAGGACTGCATATTAATACTGTTCCTTGAAAGAACCCTATGTTCTGTTGAATAAGTCACAATGACTGGGTTCATATCAAGCTAAGGCACAATACTTACCAGCAGAAGCACAATGTGCTAAACCAAACCCCAAAACTAAATTACAGTTTAGCACGGGGTGGGTGATCTGAGGCCCCAGGGCCACTTGTGGCTCCCCAGTCCTATTTTTGCCATTGACAGAGTTTCTAACTACAGTTGCCAAAAATCAGCAATATGATTTCCTGCCATTGTAAGTTGGGATGGGACAGGGACACACATACAGAGTGTAAGTTCTGTAATAGGCTTAAAATAATTTAGAAACTAGACAACTCTGGCTCTGCCAGTTTTGTTTTATCATTCCACCCACTCTTGCTTAAAACCATGTGTGAACTCACTCTTTCCATGGGTGTAGAAGTCCATTCTTGATCTTTGCAAAGCCTTTAAAAGCCTTTTAAATAGATGTGCATAATTGTAGACGTGCATTTACATAGTATCTTTCAACAACGGAAAGACCATTATTGTATCTCAATCACAACTCAAGTTATTCACAACTCTGTAGGACGTATCACTGCATATGGCTACAATGTTTTTAAAAAAGAAAAACCAAATGCCATTTTTCTATTCTTAGATTTGGAATTCTTGGACAAGTTCTTATCCTACAGGGAACTGTGTTTATTTTTACAGTGGGTGCGGCTGACAGAAACACCTTTGTAGAGATTAGCAATGCATGAGAACAGAAGTAGGAAGCAAATTTACAATCAACAGATGGAAGAGGGTAGGGCCATGCTGTTCTGGCTTTGATATGGAATTTATTCTGTCTTTGGGGCCACTTCCTTGATACTGTGACTTCTTCTAGTATTGCGTTGAAATATATTATATAAACATTAAAGGTTAAGGTGGTGGGTTCATAAAACACTTTCTATCCTTCCCCCATTATACATGTATTCTGGAACTCTTAAATGCAAAAAAGAGACATTTCACAATATAATTAATTTTACCAACTTATTAAATAGATACCCTGTACTTCAGGTATCTGCAATAGTAGGACAAGACTATTGATCCATCTCTTCCTTTATGATAGTCAAAAGAAAGCATCCTTCTGTGTTTTGATATACTTATTAGCCACTAGTATCCTCCTTCTACATGCTTCTCTATGCAGCAGCCTAGACTATCAACAAATGCTAGTTTCAAAGAGACATCCTTTCCACACATGATAATGACGTTATCCATTCAATCATGTCTGATTCTCGGCAATTCTATGGACTCTATCCATATTTTCTGATCTTGTACAGCTTTAGTTGTTTTGTGCTCTAGCTGGGGTCGGTTTTGATGGTGTCTAGCCACCGTGGTTTTTGGTGGCCTCGTTTCTTTTTACTGCTGACCATTCCAAGCATAACTGTCCTTTCCAGTGAGTTTGATCGTATGACATGGCTAAAATAAGTAAGGCGGAATTTTGTAATTTTGCCCTCCAGAAATATGTTGGTTTTATATGCTCCAGTTGTCACTTTTGCTGATTAAGGAATGCGCAGGAGCCTTCTCCAACACCACAGCTTGAACAAGTCAATTTTATTCATGTCCAGCTTTTTCATGGTCCAACTTTTGCAACCATAGGTAGCTATGGGAAACATGATAGTGCGAACTAATCTGCATTTAGTTGCCAGGCTGATGTCCTTGCTTTTCCATACTCGCTTCATGCTCATCATTGCTGTGTGACCCAGTGCAATCTGACACTTTATTTCTGGACTGCATTCACTGGTTTGATCAATCTGCAATCCTAGGAAAGTGAATTCTTGCATGCATTCAATCTCTTCACCATCAACAGTTATTTTGACATTTCCATTCCATGCAGTGGTCATGAGCTTGGTCTTTTTGATGTTCAGGAAGAGGCCAAATTTCTCACTTTTTCTTTAATCCTTTCCATCAGATGTTTCAGGCCTCCTTTGGTTTCTGAGAGTTGTGTTGCCAGCATACTGAAGATTGTTGATGTTCCTTCCTCCAGTGTTTACTCAGATTGATAGTTCCAGCTTCCTCATGATCCAGCCTTGTTCATTTGGTAATTCCCTTTCGATGGTCGGCACCAGATGTTGTTGTATGATCTTAAGGAGAATCTTGCTAGTGTGAGGGATGAGGGGAATTGTGTGGTGATTGGAGCAATCCTTGGAGTCACCAGTTTTTGGCAATGGAATGAACACTGATCAATTCTAATCCTGTGGCCATGTGTTTGTTTCCCAAACTTTCTGGTACAGGGCTGTGATAGCTGTGGGTGGTACAGGTCTCAGCAATTCTGTGGTGATGGTATCAACACCTGGCTTTGTTCTTTGGCAGTTGGCTCATTGCCCACACTTCTTCCTGAAGGATGGCTGCTTCTATTTCTGCTACTCTTTCCTCATCATCCTGAGAAGGCTGGGCCTCTTTATTGCTGGCATAGAGCTCTTCTGTATATTCTTGCCATCTGTTCTTAACACCTTGCTGGTCAGACAGTTCTTTCCCTTGCTTGTTTCTGATGATGCTTTTATGAGCAGTAAATGGCGTTCAAATACTTTTTACTTCCACAAATGCATTCCTGATACAGCACTTCATGCAGTCCTCTTCTGGCTGCTTGCAACATTGGTCCCAATAAACTTTATTTTCTTGCTGCTCTTTGGAAATCTGCGTTCAATCTCCTTGCTTCCTCCCATTTGCCTACTGCTTTGGCTGCTTTTCTTTGCTCAGCTATTCTGATGGCTTCATCTGAGAGCCCCTTGCACTTTTTCTCTGGCTTCTTGTATGGTACGTGTTCAACTGCTGTTTCAGTGATGGTTGATTGAATTTCTTGCCACAATTCATCGGGCATCTTTTCAGCAGCATCCAGCAGTTCAGACCTATTTTTCACTTCAAGTACATATATGGAAGGGATTATGGTGATGTCAAACTTTTTGGGTGGTGCTTTTTGATGTTGCATAATTTGGCTCTGATCTTAGCCACCAACAATTCATGATTTGAACCACAATTGGCACCTGGATGTGTCTTGACAGCAAGGACTGAACTGGACCATGAATGGCTGCATAGGGCATAGTCTATCTGATTTCAGGACAGCTTATT
The DNA here is from genome assembly GCF_059951505.1 of Python bivittatus. Classification (NCBI taxonomy): domain Eukaryota; kingdom Metazoa; phylum Chordata; class Lepidosauria; order Squamata; family Pythonidae; genus Python; species Python bivittatus. The sequence goes on along the minus strand of NW_028277125.1, from coordinate 44,472,434 downwards.
TGGTGAGGTCCAAGTGTATAAGCAACACTTGTGCCGTTTGAACCAGATATTCATGGTTCAGAAACAATTTTAATGACATAATTGAACCAAACTATCGCCTGCATCATTCCTCTCACCAAGTCCAAAGCTGCCAGTTATGCCTGTTTCTGCTTGGCTGCCAACTTTTGCACTGAAATCACCCAGTATGTAAATAATGTTTTTTGGGGGCACTTGCCTCAAGAGTTTTTTCGATGCTGGCATAGAAACCCTCTATTTCAAGCTCTGTTGCATCATACATATACATCACTCAAAATATACATGACTTCCACATATACATGACTCAAAACACATCCCAACTGTCATTTATTCTATTTCTTTCCCATTGTTCATAAAAATATCCCAGGACAGAAAACCATTTCAGCAGCAAATTTTGGCAGACATATGGGAAGAAAATACATACAATAAAATGGTGATCATAAGCTGAACATGAACCAACAGGGTGATGCAATTGCAGAAACAGTAGATACAATCCTATACTGCATCAACAGAATACAGTGTCAAGATTAAGAGTTTGGGGCACATTTTAGGATGGATACTGATAGAGTTATATCCAGAGGACACCCACCAAGATGAGGTCTGGAATGAAAGAGTAAGAGGAACAGTTGGGGGCACTGGATATGTTTGGCCTGGAGAAGATTACAGGGAGACATGATAGTTTTCTTCCAGTATCTGGAGGTACTACAAAAGATTGGGTAGAACTGTTCAAAGTTGTTCCAGCAGACAGGACAAGAAACAATGAGTGTAATTACAAGGAAGTAATTTTTTTGTTGGATATCAGTGAAAACCTCAACAGTAAGACTGGTTCAATAATCAAACAGGCTGTCTCAGGAGGGCTCTCCTTTGCTGAAGATATTTAAAGAGAGGCTGGATGGCATCTGTCAGGGACGCCATAGTAGTGGATTCCTGCACAAGACAGGAGGTTGCAGTAGATTATCTTCAAGGTATTTTCCAACACTGATTCTATCATTCTAAATAAATAGATGGCACTTGAGTTTTTGAAGCACAAAAAACTAGGATAAGCTGACATTCAAGGTTTCAATGTTAGTTAAATCACAATGCATGGTGGAATAAAACTGAATGTGATTTTAAAGGATGTGTGTCTATCCATAATGAAACAGATTACTATGAGCATAGATCTGTGCAGACAGCTTATTAGCCATGTAAGTGGTCCACAATTAAAACTCTCCTCCTCAGAATCCATACTACCAAGTTTATGTCAGTCACCAGCATACCACAATGAAAACTAAAAACATAATGTGCCTGATCACTTCACAATGCAGGGTGGCCTGTTTCCCATGCCTCTCTGTACGAGGCTAGTCAGCTGGATTCATAGATGGTGCAGACAGAAATATAGGGGAGACTGAAATTTTTTAGACACCCCCCCTTTGGCACTTGCGGGCTTTGTAGGATGGAATGGATGCCTTAAGCACTGCATAGGCATCAAAAGACACCTTTAAACAGTTAAGTCTCCTAGTTAAACTCAACTCATGATAGCGTAAGAGACAAATTCACTTCAATATGGAAGTGACTTGGCATTCTCTTCTTCTGAGATTTTTCTTTAAACTTCCCAGACTAGTCTCTGTCCTTGATATCCCTTTAAAAACACAGGCAAGGCTTAATTCTATAAGGCTTGATTCTGCCTTAATGCTCTTCCCCAAAGTTCTTTAGCTCTGTCTGCCCTAATGACTTCTCTGTAACGTTTATTCTGTTCCTTGGGAAAAATAAGGTTGCAGTATTTTTTTATTAGACATGTGGTGATATAAGGTACCCCTCTATACACGTGAGTTGCATTCATTACCAACCCTATAAAATCCCCCCCCCCCATACATGTGAACTGCTTAAAATGCTCTTGTAATAAAACATTCACAGCAAGCTGAACTTACACTGAGTGGCAACAGGGGAAAGAATCTGACAGGAACCAACAGCCCAAGAAACTACTAGTTACAACTCCCATCTTCCCTATCTTTTTTAAACATGAGATCAAATGGAAGTCTGAAACTTGTGAACCTAGAGAAAACTGGAATAATGAATCTGATTGTATTTAATCAAATTGTATCTGATTGAAGTTGTAATGCACCATAACACTACCCTCAAATCAAGAAGGTAACTCTAAGGGAACCAAAACTCATCTTTGGGTTTAAGCTCACAACATGGAAGTGACAGACAATGGAAACACAGCAGATCCATGTTTATTCCAATTCTTCCACCTGGGTTTGTAATAGCCCTTCAGAGATTAACAGGGATGGGGAGGAGTTAGAACGCTTACCATATTGGGACCATTTTTATCAATAAAGAATTAAAGGTGAAGAAGTTGGGATTTCCCCAAATCTGTTTATGTTAATTCTCAGCTTACCCCATTCTACTTTGCTAAAGCTTTAGAGTAAGTTGCAACATTAGGAACTACTTAACTCTCCATGCCATGCACACTGTAATGTCTTCCAAACTATGTTTCTGGAAGGGAGATTCCCCCAAATCCTGTACAATTAATAATTTTGTCATTGCAAATCAGGAGCTATTGAAACAACAGCTCATATTCTTCTTTATTGTCAATCTTAGTGCAAACTACAACATAAACTTATTAAGCCTTTATTACCTCAATATTCAGGTTGCAGAGATAGCTTTTACCTTGGCTTTCTTTTAGTTGATCAGAGCGATCTGCTTTCTTATGATGCCACCAAACTTTGTCAGGATCTTGCTAGGAACAGTTCAAACTGGCTACATTTTTTTTACTTACCTCATATTCTTTTAAAACCTTGTTTCATGTTATTAATCTTATTCTTATTCAAGTCTGGTTAATGACAAAAGTAAAAGCACTTTGACTTAGTCTCCTTGCTTCCTTATCTTTACATGCATGACCTCCACCAATGATAGCTTTTTCTACCTCTAGGCCCATCATTTCCCACTAATGGGACAAGAAGCTAGACACCAGACAGTCAACTAATGCCAGAATTCCAGAGATATATTTTCCCTCTCTCCACAAAGAATTCTGGTAGGAAAACTATTAGGACTTGCTTGTAGACTCATCGGCTAAATGTTTAAAATTAAATGCTTCAATTCCTGGAAGCAGATTTGTTCCTCTGCTGTCAAACACTTTATGATTGGCTCAGGAATTGGGCTTAAGCAGGAAAAGGCCTATGTACAGAAGTTGTTGGTTGCTTCCTAAAATATATTTCCCTCATTTTTTAAAATTTACATGGAGAGAAGAAGCAAAAGAGTAGCCAAAGCCTTGTGTCTCTTTAATGTTGCAAAGTTTGGTTCCAAGAATGAAATATGGCATATGATTACAATAGTTTCGAAAGACACAGGTATTAACATTTGTGACTGATCTTTCTAACATTACAGTGTCTATTTTCTGGTAGCTTACAAAATGGAGGAAGGGAAAATGCAGGCTAATATAATGCTAAAGTTCCCTTGGCTAGTGAGGCAGAAACAATTCTGGCATCATTCTCTCTCTTCTCATGCATTGCCAATGCTAGCCACATGGCTAGCTTTTTTCCCCACCTCCCTACCCCAATGTGACATCGGTGATCGGGGCTTAATCAGTAATAAAGGACACTACTGTTGGAGATGAAATGTTCCAACTACCAAACCAACTAATTTTCTATGACATTCATGACTTCTATCAAATTTGTTTACCCTATTTTCTGTTAGTCAAACAGTTGACAATGCAACCATATTTGGGCTGCAAACTGCCTGGCTGCCTCCCCTCCTGCAGATGTAGGAAGAGCATGGCTCAGCTTCTCTGTGATATTTCTTTCCCCTTTCCACACAAGAACACTTGTTCTTCAGCTGCAGAAACTTTTCTGTTACTTTTAGATGTGCTCAAGATTTCTCGGTTGCTTGGTGCACAGATTCCAGAATGCTTTGTATCAGCACACACAGTTCTGTAGAAATGGAAAGGGAAGTGGGAAACAAGGATCACAATTTAAAACTGGGAGATGCTGGCAGCAGAGAGCAAGTGTTAGTCCTTGAATGCCATCATATCAGCTGTTTACTTCAGCCTAACCACAGAACTCTGATGGCTAGAACCCACATGGAAGAACAGATCCCCTTTCTCAAGATCCAGATGAGAAATGACACTGGAAGGAGAGCACCAAACCGAAAAGTTGTTTTATTGGTACCATACATGACCATAAATGGCACAAACTATGCAAAAAAAAAAAAAAAAAAAAGCTTTACAGTGCCCCAGGGAGGTGGGAAGGGACAAGGTGGAGAGAGCTGATAGAGACACGTCATCAGTTCATGCTGAGCCACAGCAGTGGAGGACGTGACACTCACATTTTTAAGTAGGAAAAGGATACAGAAAAAACCAATACCTTGTAAATTACACTACTGGCTGCTATAATTACCTGCCCGCAGGGAGCAGAGCAGGATGGGGGACCTGGGCCCAGTAATACAAAAGTGACCAGACCGCCATGAATATATCTCAGGTTCATCCAACTGGGCTCCATCAGAACAGAGAATAATATCTGGGATTCCAGACCATGACTTGGAAGGAAATTCTTCCTACAGTACTAAACAAATCATGGCCAAAACTAGCAGCTCTAGGCAAACTGATGACAATGCTGCTGCTAAGGGACAAAAATCTTTGCAGATAGAGATCATCTTGAAGAAACAGCCTCAGTAAGGTAAAGGATATCGTGCCACGACATTACAGACTTTGACCCCCTAAATGCAATCACCCTCACAATCAGTCTATGCCATGAGGTGGCCAAAATATCTTAAAAGTTATTTTGCACTCCTCTCAAAAATGGAAAACCATGCCTCACATGTAACAACTTTGAGGCCTCTGTGACATAAAGCATCTTCTCTCTCCAAGATGTACAGGATAAAACTAGGCTTCAAGGAAGAACATTGGAAGGTAGGAAGGTAGGTAAGTGGGTTTGCTTCCTTGGGGATTAAGTACCAGCATTTCGAATAAAAACGGATGTGTCTGGCTAGGCAATGGTTTCCTAGAGACCATTCCATAAAGAGAAGAAACAATCACCCTTCCTTTGCAAAACATGGATACATTGCTTCCCCAGATGCCATATCTTCAGCCCCATTCCTGTAGTTCTGCACTGCTGTAAATTGGTGACAGTACCCTCTGAACTCTCCTGCCTCCCAAGAAGGACACCCATCACAATCAACTCTCCCCACCACCACCAATAGTAATGGGAGTGGCTGCCTTAGTGAGAACACAGTGAAAGAACAGCATCATACGCACAGCATACAGCGCAGAAATATACAAGCACGAGGTACACAAACTTGAAAGGGGAGGGTTATGGTAGAGGAGGGTGGAGCAGGAACAGCAGCACACACAAATTACACAGAGGGGGCAAGTGGGGCAGCCATGCTGTCCTCAAAAGAGTGTATAAAGGAAGTCTGCAAAGTCTCTCCTTGGTTTGAAGCTCTCAGAACTGTATACAAAAACTAAGACTCCCAATTAATAGACAAGCCTGTACAAAAATCAGGATTGGGGGAAATAGGGAGGGAGGGCAGATTTTTTTAAACTTACAATTTTATTTTATTTCTTTAAAAAAGCCCAAAATACTGAGGGTGGGGTATATATGAGGACTGCAGTTTCCTTTAGGAGCAGGTGGGGGCAAAACAGTCCATGCCTAAAGATGTGACCAAAAGGACAAATGCCCTTCCAGGTTAGCTGCAGAATATTTTTCTAATGCATTCCCGAAAATTTAAAACCCCACATTATCTCCTGCCATACTGGTTTTCTGGGTTCTTCAGGCAAAGCAGAATCATTGCTCTGCCATCTCTATGACAGTCAAGATGAACTGCTTAAGATTCAACCCATAAAAATCATAGCTGCCCCAAATATGAGTCATGACATTGTCCACAAGACTCTGTTAGACTCTCCGGCTAAAATGGAACCCTCTTGATGCCTAATATGAAACTGATAAAAGGGGGCTTAGGCCAGATTCTTCCTGCCCATCTTAAGCACTCAGTCCTGTGGCCTCCCAAGGTACTCCATGCTGATCCAGCAAAGCTTTGAGGCTCTAAGGGGCTGCTATGGAATACCATAGTTGCTTGTGGTGTCCAGGGCACTGGATGCATGGACAGGGAGGGAGAAGGAATTAAAATTCTGCTGGGACTAGAAGCCCACTGTTCCAATTCTGCCCTAAAGGGCACAGCCAAGAGTGCAGACAGCAGGGAATCGTGGCCAGGCTAACTGTAGGCAGGCAGGTGCTGCAGTGCCCATAGGCCCTGATACCTTGTCGGCCAGCCACTCTTCTTCACAATTGTCCAGGTAGAACGGTTTCGACTCAGTCCGTGGGGGCACCAGCCAAGTCAAGTATAGGCCCGGCTGGGCACTGGTTTGGGGGCTTTATTGTGATGCTTGCGACGTTGGATTCTCAGACTTGCTCTCCTGACTGGAAGGGGGCTTGCTGTTCCAGGGGCTGTTGGCACCCAACGCGGGAGAGTTGTTGAAGCTGTCCTCATCATCAATGCCATTGGCAGCGTCAAACTGTGTGTTCTCCAGTCGTGTGATAAGGCGCTCATCCTCGTCGCCAAACTCCCCACCCATCAGGGTTGGCTCGCCCACCACCATCACATCCTGAGGAGGGAAGAGGGTCCCGAAACATAATCGAGGTGGAGACTGCCCTGACCCATATCACAATGTTCAAGGGAGCCAGCTGTCACAAAAGCAAGGACATCTCCCCCTACTCTCCTAGAATGAGGAATCAAAATTAACTTCAGCCTCTACTCACCCTTCCCTAACCTGGCACCTTCCAGATGTGTTAGGACTCAACAACCAGGGGTGGCAGTTGAAGAACATCTGGAAGGCACCTAATCTGGGGAGGCTGTAATATTCCCTTCCAACACTGCCCCTCTCTGGACTTAGAACAATGGCACTGTTTCTGTTTCTACTGTGTCTGGACACAGACAGCATCTGATAAATCACTGGATACCCTGGGACACTGGAGAGTCATGGTGTCCTCTCAATTCTGACCTGAATGGTTCAAGGCCTACTGTAACTTGAAGAGGAGGAAGTCTGAATATCTTCCTGCTCACAAAAAATGAGACTCTGGCACTAACAGGGTCCACACAGAGCCTCCAAATGGACTGCTACATTAAGGAACAAGCAAAACTTTCTTATCTCTTCTACATTATAAAACCAGGATGGGCATAATCAAGATAAATATCTCTGGGACATCTGTGGTAGATTAGCAAGGGTTTATGACATTCATTTAACAGTAACAACTAAGCTGCTTTCCCTTTATAAACCAGGTTACTGAAAAAGAACATGTGGAGGAAAATCAGGAATGGATTTCTGTGTAAAGGCAGTTTGGAAGATCAATTCTGGGTGGCTTATGTGCTCAGAGGTGACCTTATTCCTTAACTCTTAGGGTGTCTCACTGAGCCTGGCTCCAGTTGGTGGACTCCTAGAAGCCAGAATTCTGCCAGGTTTTGTTGTAGGAAGCATCACCCACCCTTTTTGAGAGTGCTCCAGCTGCATGAAACATGGCCCCAGGCCAAGGAGTTCTCAGGTTAAAAAGAAAGGAAAAAATGAAAAGGGGATGCTTACAGGTACCTGACTGGAGAGGGCAAAGGTGCTGGCTGGGCTCTTCTTCTTGCTGTTGCTATTGTTGGTATTGCCTCCGCCGGAGCTCATGGTGCTACCTCCAGACATCTTCCTTTTCCGGCGCTTACTAGGCTGCTGACGTGCAGGCTCAGCTGGGAAGGTGTTCATGAAGTAACATTTGGTGAGATATCTTGCCTTTAGTAAAAGAATCTAGTGTTCCCAAGTGTTTCAACACAGCCAAATTGTAAATCTGCATGCTCCAAGCAAGACCTGATATACTTGCCAATATTTATTCCAAAAATTTATATACCGCCTGATTCATCAAGCTCTGTAACATATCTTCATTTCCACACTAATTCCCACTTTCATTTTCATGTCCCATGCTAGAGTTTCAGAGATAGGGTTTTAGCACAGGATAGCACTCATCAAAGCTCTAGAAAGCAGGCTTGAGAGGCATTCCAACTGACAGAAGAACAATGCCCTACTGCCCTCAAGTGGGCTTGGTAGGAAATATATCTGATTATCTGATTTAGTGGGCAGTGAACAGAATATTCTCCCCTACCACTCAGTCAAAAGTCTCACCAGGTGGCGCCACCATACGTTGCCACTTCTGGAACAAGCACGTCTTGAGGCAATCCCGAGGACTGAGACTGTAGGTCTTGTGCCGGGACATCAACTCCTGCATTGGTTCTAGGATTACACACAGCTAGTAGAAAGAAGAGGAGAGAGAAACTCTGAAGCAGAGGACAATCCCAGATGGAATCCTCCTGGAGCCAGAGATGGATCTCTAGACATTGGTCTGAATCTATGGATACAGACATTCTGACAAAACAATTTCTTAGTGCCTGATACCTGGGACATACAATAAAGAATAATAAAGAACATCCTAAATTCAATCTTAGCCACTCTTTGTTAGCTGGGATCAAGCTGGGTGGCAATTTCGAGACATGAACTTCAAGCTACCTGTAGAATTCACAGGCTTTTCTTGACTGCTAGTAAAGTCAAATGTTAAAGATGTTTTGTCTACACCATCTGTGAAGCATTCACTAGAATTAATGCAACAAATTGACTTTCGTATCTAAATATGTTTAGTCAAATCTGGATTTGTCTGCAAAACTTATCAGATGTACATTTCCTGTATGCTTTCTTAGCTTCCTTCTAATGTAAATAGGATTGTGCAAAGCAGTTCAGGTGCAAGCTTTTCCATACATGAAACAGCTGGTTTTGGGTGGTTCATGTCCAAACCAAAAGATGCATGGTTTTTCTGGATACAACCAAAACACATTTGTAAGTGTTGGGCAATTGAAAGAGAAGACAGTAGGAGGTACTAAGCGGAGGACAGGAGAAAGAGGGTGAAATCCCAGAGTGCTAAGGTAATTGGTGGATGTGATCTTAGAACCACTGACTGTAATCTTTGACAACTCCTGGGGAAAGTTCCAGAAGACTGGAGAAGAGCTAATGTTCCAATCTTTAAACCAAGGAAAAAAGTGGACCCAAGAAACTACAGATCAATCAGTTTGACATCAATACCTGAGAAAATTCTAGAAAAGATAATTAAGCAGTAGGTGTATAAGAAGCCAGTATGAATTTGTTAACAATAAGTAAAATCAGACAAATCTTATTGCTTTTTTCTGACAAAGTGACTAAATTAATAGACCAAGGGAATGCCATAGTGTATCTGTATTTCAGTAAAGCATTTGATAAATGTTGCAATTAGTTGAACAATTGTACTGAATGTGCGGTCCTTAATGGATCTATGTCTACATGGAGAGAGGTAAGAGCGGGGTACCTCGGGGTTCTATCCTGGGCCCAGTGCTCACCAACATTTTTCTAAATGACTTAAATGAAGGGTCTGAAGGGATGCTCAACAAATCTGCAGACACAAATCTAGGCTGGTGAGGGTATTGTTAACACCTCAGATTCAAAAGCATCTTGATAAAATGAACATTGGGCTCTATCCAACAAATTCCTGTTCAGTGTAAGAAATTTAAGATTCTGGGTAGATAGGGAAAAAAACGGATGCACAGGTACAAGGTACTGGCTTGGCAGTGATGCTTGTAAGAAGGATCTGGGTGTCCCAGGAGATCACAGATCAAGCGTAAGTCAGCAGTGTGGTATATAAATTTAATAAATACAATTTAAAAAATAAAAAATAAAAAATAAAAAAATGAGCCAGCAGTATGCTGCAGCTCCCAAAAGAGCCAATGCAGTCCAGTCCAGTCCAGTCCAGTCCAGTCCAGTCCAGTCCAGTCCAGTCCAGTCCTATCTATCTATCTATCTATCTATCTATCTATCTACCTACCTACCTACCTACCTACCTACCTACCTACCTACCTTGTATGCCACCGACTCCCAACGACTCTGGATGGCTCACAACTAAAACAAGGGAAATACAATAAAACCAATTTTAAAAAAAGAAAAAAAGACGACAAGAATGACAAACTGGATGGGAACGAAGCAAGGGGTCTCACTTTCCCTCACCAAATACCTAGGTGAACCGTCAGGTCTTCATGGCCCTTCTAAACAAGAGCAGAGCAGGGGCCATTCAGATCTCTGACAGTTCTGCTCTCTGCTGCACTGATCAGATTGCAACTGGAATAGTGTGTCCAGTTTTGATTGCTACAATGCAAGAAGGATTTTGAGGAATGGGAAAGAGCAACAAAGGTGGTGAGGGGCTTGGATGCTAAATCATAAGAACAGTTATAAGAACTGGTTATATGTTTAGCCTGAAGAAGAGAAGGCTAAGGGGAGATATGTTAGCAATCTTTCAATACTTGGATGTCAAAGGGAAGACAGAGTGGATTTAGTCTCTGTAGTGCTTGAAGGTTGGAAAAGAACGAATGGATGGAAGTTTTTCAGGGAGAGGGAGAGGGAGAGGGAGAGGGAGAGCGCTAAACTCAAAATTAGAAGGAATTTCCTGAACTGTGAGGGTTACTAAGCAGTAGAACAGCTTGCCTCCTGGAATCACGGGTGCTCCATCACTGAGATTTTCAAACAAAGGTTGGACAGTCATTTGTCTGGGATGACCTGAGGATTCCTGCTCTGGGAAGGGAGTTGGACTACAAGACCTCCAAGGTCTCTTCCAACCCTATGATTCTCTGATTCTATGTATATCAGCTTTGCCCTACTTACCCCATACAACTACTGCAGATTTTGTTTTGACCAAATCATGGCTCATCTGAAATGGTTTGGCAGAACTTCCAGAACACAATTTGTTCAGATTTGAAACAAAACACATTTTCTGTACCCTATACACTCCTAGTGAATGGTCCTGGGAGATCTGGATAGGATCCAAACCTTTATTCTATCACAGTGTTATGGAAAAAAATTGTCTATTAGTTTTCTATACTGCCACTACTCTGAAAATCCAACTAGTGAGAATATGACTTCCTTTACAGTATACACTGTCTGCCAAGAATCATCTAAAACATAGAAGCATACATAGCCTCACAAAAGTAAAACAGTCTACTAAAAAACCCTTACAATAGCCTTGTAAAATACAGAAAAATATTATTGTCCAAATGGCATTTTTAAAAGTTTCTGTTTCTGTCCAAAGACTGAAAGGAGGAAATACCAAGGAGCTTATTTCTTAGTTTCATGGGCACTGGGGAAAAGCACTTACTCGGAGGTAGTTGAGTGTGGAGTTTGAAAGTCCACATCGAGTGATGTTTTTGGACAACTGGTCCAACATCTGGGGATCTTGCGCCTGGAGAGAGAATGTTAGAAGCAGAAATAGAACAGTCAAACAAAAATATCAGCATCAGCACATATTATGTACATTGAAGCACTGGAAGTTTAATCTTTTAAAATGTTACAGTATAACATCTGGACACCAGAATAGGATGTGTGGCTGTGAAATGTTTACATGGTTGTCATACAGCTCACCTTAAGTACTGTATGCCAGTACAGACCTGAGCCTAGAGACATTCTAAAAATCTAGACTACAATTTGATTCTTTTCCCTGCCCTTAAAGACTTTTAAAAATGTTATCAGCAAACACTTCAAGGGGCAGGAGCAGTACCTACTCAGATTGTTAATTTCTGCAGTGACAAAGCAATAGTTAGTTCACACACTGTGCTAAGCCACAATGTGGTTTGTTTGATTTTAGCTCAGAATGTTTTGTAAACCTAGTCACTGGTGGCTTAGCACAATAAGTAACTGCAGCCACTATGGCTTATTTAATCATCCATGAGTAAAACAAGCCACAGCTTAGCATAAGTCACAAAAGTGACATTTGCAATAAGGAAACCTGTGAAGATTATTGTTGGTTGACCACCAGTTAGAAACAACAAGGTTTTCTTTATTACAGAATACTCAAGCATTCAGTCCAAAATTATTCAGCCCAAAATTACCAAACTATTTTGTAATTACCAAACTATTTGGTAATTTAGTCCTCTGCTCTCCTGCATGATCTACATGAGTCTCAAAAAGTAATGGTGCAGCAGAAAAACCCTCAACGCTGTGAAGTGGGCACAAACAACCAATACAACCTGTCAAGACTAACCATCAGAAATATTTAAACCCAATCTAAACAAAGGCTATTACTAAATTCTGAACGTACATGCATAGCTAGGATGCTACGGGGAATAAGCTCCCGGTGCTGCCGGACACTGAAATGCCATGTCTTTATCCTCATCATGTCATCAAACATGAATTCCAAGTAGAGGCGGCCCTCCACAGACACCTGGGCAAGCAGAAAGCAAACAAAGGGCTATGAGATTCATGTGAATACTCTCTAAATAACTATTTCAACACTTGTATATTAAGTTTATCAACCATGTAACAGAATCAAACTCTGGACCCTTTTTTAGATTATAGCACCCCACTACTCAAGTTATACACCCAGAGTCATACTCTTTTACTAGAACACATCTGAAATTCATTTAGTGGATATCCGACATTCTATTAGTCCTTCTCAACAGGAATATACTTTTCTTGTAACTGCTTTCTGCTAGATTATTTCCTGATTTCTCATTCTTTGGTATCTAAAGTTAAAACATGAGATACAGAAACCATTATAATTTCAGAGTCGGTTCCTATGAGGCATACTACTTTATCTGAAAAATTTTTTATACATTCATTAAATGATCTTAGGGTGTATATTTGCAAAATGATCCTGCAAAACAGGAAATGATAGTATTTTCATAAGAAATATGAATTATCAAAGGCATTACTGTCCTTGATATGGAACATCCACTAAAGCTAAATATATGGGTCATATTATCATATATACTTCATATAAAAAGAAACAACAGTTGGCTAAAAAACTTACAGGAGACAAAGTAAAAGAAGTTAATGAATAAAGGCAATGGATGAAACAGTGTATGGATCTGGTAGAAGCAGGGATGACTTGCAAGAGTAAAGATATGGAGAGGTATAGCAATTGGTGTTGATGTAAACTAGTTATAGCTGTTTCCTGTTCTTTTTCTTATCACAGGCCTTTAATTTTGTTGTGTTGCTATTGCTTATTCCTTTTCTGTGCTCTATATAACACTGTTCACCATGGAACAGCATGATGGGAATGTACATAAGTAAGGTTAAAGAACTGATATTGCTTTATGCATCCCCATGCAGATATTGATCTTAGTCTCAGCTAAATACAAACTTAAGAGGTTTTATGCTTTTAAAAGATTTTTTTTATTCTATGCACAAATGGAGAAATCTAGTAAGTTGTTGGATGCTTAAGAGACTACAGACTCATTAATTAACTATTTAAAAATATTTTAAACTGCATAATACTAATACTTCATCAATAGAAGATGATATAGATATTAACAGCTACTTTGTTCTGCAAATTCCAGGGTATTCTTCCAACTCTATTCAGGGCCATCAAGCTTTTGACTTAGTCGATGTTTGTTTAAACTCAAAATATACAAGACAGAATAGCTATAATTTATGTGGATACCAAGAAAACCGTTTATATAATTTCTTGGCAATTTTTGAAGCACATGTTGATTTGAGTTTTTGAAAATAAAATTTGATTTATTGGGGTTCTCAAAATATAAAAAAATGGATTGATATGATACATTCAAATCTGAAATTGGAGTGATTGTTAATAGTGTGGTTTCTCTTTGGTTCCATTTATGTCACAGTACATGCCTAGGATGACCTCTTTCTCTACAATTTGGCTTTAGACCCCCGCCTGCATGGTTAAAAGTTCTGAAGATATTAATAGGAGACAAAGGAAGAACTTACAATTTTATGACAGTGATATTATGTTTTATTGACAGACCAGAGATTTCTTATTCCTAAAATTTCATTAGAACATGAGACTGGGATCCTGTCTGCTTAACCAAAACGGGGGATATTATATATGCACACACAAACACACGTGTACATACATATATAAAAAGGCAGGATAAAGTCATCATCATCAGTCACTCATGCCTTGGTCATCTCTCAGACTACATGGGACTAATCTTGAAGAGTATCCAGAAGCTGCAGCTGGTTCAAAATGCAGTCACGTGGACAATCTTGGGTGCCCCAAGAATGGCACATATAACAACCTTACTTCGGGAGCTGCACTGGGTCCCAGTTTGCTTCCAGGTCCAATTCAAGGTGTTGGTTATTAAAAGTTATTACCTTTAAAGTCCTACATGGCATGGGTCCAGGTTACCTGAGGGACCATCTCACCTCCATCACATTATCCCATCCTATCCCATCCAGTCAGATAGAGAGGGCATGTTATGGACCCCGTCAGTGAAAGAATGTCAGCTGGTGGGGCCCAGGAGGACAGCCTTCTTTGCTGTTGCCCCCACCCTTTGGAATATTCTCCCCCCAGAGGTGTGGTGGGCCCCTATCCTCCTGGCTTTCCAGAAAGGACTAAGGACCTGGCTCTGCCAGCTTGCATGGGGCAACAAGAATCTTAATCAATCCTGGGGGTGGCTAGTGTCCTGATGACACTCCCCAAACTACTTGCCAATTAATGTCAATTCTTGGACTATATTTATTTATTATTTATTCAGGACTATTTTATATTGTATTTTTAATTGATTTTAGCTTCTCCGTAAAGTGCCCAGTTGTTTTTTAACGAGATGGGTGGTGACAAATTTGATATATAAATAATAAATAATATATATATATATATATATATATATATATATAAAGTATTATTTCAGTGTTTTTAAGTGACATCAACAGGACTGTTAACATGATTCTGGATCATGTTAAAGGCACATATGTTCTTTTTGGATATATCTCGTGTACTTGTAATCTATCAAAATATCAAGTACTATGGATTTTTCAGGGATAGGAGTTGTTGTGAATATAGTTCCCTTGGCATTCAGCAGAACTCAGACATTCCCAATTAACACTTCTTCATGTAGACTTAGAATCCACATTTCTACAAGGAGTCATGGCTTTTTGTCAGATAGACAAGAGATATGCCAGACCCTTCCCCCTATTCTGCAACAGAAAATTTGAGTCCTTTAAAAGAGACAGGGAAAGAATGGAAGAAAAAGCTGTGAACTGAGGCTGGGAAAAGATACAGTCTCTGTTTAAAGTTTGGACTTGCAAGGAAACATTGAAATGTCTAAGTAACTGAGAGAGAAGGAATATCTATTTCAAGGGAATTCTAGCTCTGAAAAGGTAAGTAACAACATTTAGCTAGGAACGTTAACTTTAATCTTTGTTCTATCATGTTGTAGACTCCTTTTAAAAAATTTCTCTGTACAGTAATGGTGTGTGCTATAACAATTATTTTGATGCTTTCTCCTTCACTATTGAAGGTTGGCATTTTGGATACTTAAAATTCAAAATAATTTTTACAGTTCCTCTTTTCGCCTTTCTTTTTTAAGTAAAATTTTGTTTATCTCTGGTGTTATCTCCCAAGAATGGAGAGGAGGGCTGAAACCTTCAGTCACATACTTTTAAGATTGACAACCAGGAGCTGGAATATAGACATTTTAATGTTTGCATTCTGACCTTTTAATCATTAGAAGGGCAATGCAGGTTATGAGAGTCCTATCTCTCTCGAGAAAACAAGAGCAGCTGGAAGTCTAGGGAGCCTATATGGACATAAAACTTGACTGAGCCTCATTTCTTAATCACTTTCAGAAATTACTTCTTAAACTGCTTTTTAACTATTAGGTACCTTCACAATGGCAACTTTTAGAATACCGGGTGAGTCTCCTTCAATCCTTAGTGAAAGACATTTTAAATATAAATTTGAGGACTTAAAAAAAAAAAATCTTTTCTTTTGGAATAAACAGCAAAAGGGGGATCAGAACTTTTGGAAAGTTACAAATGGACTAAGGGTCCAGATGGATTTGAAGTAAGATCTTGAAATTAATTATAAGAATCCTTCCTATGGGAAAATGCTGCTGTTTTGAATTCTTTAAAAAAAAAACATGATAGGATGGGACTTAGAAGGTTGGACGCTAGAGGGAATCAGAACGAGCTAAAGATTACAATTAAAGGAGAAGAACATTTAAATTTGACTTACTAATACAGAATACAACAAAATATTTTAACATCAGATGTATTGAAGGATATTTGTGAACAATAAACTCAGAAGTTAATTTTAAAAATGTCTGCCATTATAGATAGACTGTGTTTAAAAGATGTTATGAAAGAGGAACAAGTTTTACCAGAAAAGACTGAGACTAATTTGAAAGTGGATTTAAAATGACAGGCTTCAAGAATGATGTGGAAAGATGCTACACTGTATATATAAATGAAACTAGCTGATAGCATAATAATTAAAAGGGATATACAAATAACAAACCAAAAAAGTGACCTGGATAACTTTCCTATATTGGATTTACAAAAGTGTCTTGTTAGAGTTTTGAAGGATTTTGTGAGTAGAGACAAGGAAAAAATGAAAAGAAGTCAAGTTCTAGGACAGTATTTGAAGGGATTAAAGATCAAGATTGTTGAAAGTAAAAGGAAGGAATATAAAGTTGGTTTATTTGATCAAGGTTAAAATAGATAGGTTGTTATCTCTGGTAACCCTTAATGGACTTTTGATGACCAGGACTGAACAACAAGGCTTTAAAGATTTGTTTATAGATAAAAGATGAGATATGAGAAGAAGAGATCTTTTGTTGTATTTTAAGAGAAGGTGATGAGTTACTAAAATTGTTTATACTTATTGTTATGAAGGGGGAAGTTACCTCTTCATATATTTCTTTTCTTATTCGTTACTATATTGTTATTTTTTCTTTCTTTTCTATTTTTCTTTCTATTTTTTCCTTTTTTGCACCTTCTATTTTTTATTATTTTTAGTTTGTATTAGTTATCTTTTTAATTATAATGTTTAATAAAATTACTATAAAAAGAGAAAACAAGTGCTTTTTTAAAAGACTGTAAACTTTTTATGGACTTTTTGTTAAAAGAAGAAAAAAGTGAAATTATGTTTTATGGATTTAATGATTGAAAAGATGAGAATTAAATAAGGGGTTGAAGGGATTTCTGGAATAGTTAAGATGGAGAGGAGATGATGAATTTGTTAATATCTGTTGAAGAGAAGGTCGGAAGTCATATTTCATAACTTTAGTTTCTTTCCTTTTTTTCTTTTCTTGTACCTTTTTCTTTTTTCATTTCTATCTTTTTCTTTAGATTTGACTTTTACTGTATA
This sequence comes from Python bivittatus, assembly GCF_059951505.1. Taxonomy (NCBI): domain Eukaryota; kingdom Metazoa; phylum Chordata; class Lepidosauria; order Squamata; family Pythonidae; genus Python; species Python bivittatus. The sequence continues at coordinate 44,455,296 of NW_028277125.1, read as the reverse complement.
TAAAATTCTTAATAAATATGCGTTTTTAAAAAGTCCTCTCTCTCTCATATACTAAGTGAGATGCATCCAGAAAACAGATGGTGGCAGAAAGAACTAGCAAGCAGTACCCCAAAGCAGGAGGTCTGGCCAGGGTGTGAAAACTCAGGCGGCTTTGGGAACCTCCAGCTCCTGGCTTGGTACCTTATGTGTTTAGTCATTCCACTATATGAGTTGGCTACAAGAATCCAGGTAGTCCTTAACAACCATTCATTTAATGATGATTTGAAGTTACAACAGCCTCAGAAAGGGTATTTTATGACCCATAAACCACTTCCGGCTATCGTAAAATGTCACACTGTCTCCCTGCGGCCACATGGCCACATTCTGGGTGCTTGGCAACTGGTTTGCATTTACAACCGGTTGCCAAGCGCCCTGCAACCATGTGATCGCCATTTACAATCTTCTCTTCCGGCTTCCCCAGAAAGTCAATGGGGAAGCTGGCAGGGAAGGGTGCAAGCAGAAGGGATGGAGGGAATCTGAAATCCTTCTGCAGTCTGCAGGAACGGAGCTCAAATCCTGAAGATTTGAGCTCCGTTCCTGCAGCCCCACAAAGGATTTCCCTCCATGCCCAGAAGGGAGGGGAAACCCCTTGGTGGTCTGCAGGAATGGAATTTAAAATTGTGTTGTATACATTTGCATTTTTCTTTTAATTATTTTAGCATAAGAAATAAATTAAAAAATACATTGTAAAGCAATTTTGTTCCAATTCTATTTGTAGCTACCAACCCTTTCCAAGCAGAGGATCTCTTTACAAGAGTACATGAAGAATGACGAAGACTGCAGTTAAATACAAGTACCTCCTTGTAAGCCCTGGGGCTGGAGAAATACCGCTGCACTCTCACCTGGGTGAACATAGGCTTGCCATGCTGGGTGACCATAGTACACTGATCACAGTCAAGTGAAACAAAGTTGTTATGGAAGGATTCCTTTGGGTGCTTCAGAACATAATATAGCTCAGTAGCGCCCCCCTCAAAGATACTGCGGAAGTAGCGAGGAATTAGGGTACGGCCGATTGCTATACATCAGGAAGAAAAGGGTGACAAAAATTAAATTACTTTTCATTTTTTGCGGTACACATTCATGACTAGCATTGGCAAAAACATTTTAATGAAGGAGATTATGAACAATGAATGGAACTGACAACAGGTCAGGACCCAAGTCCTGAATGTAGTGCTCAGGAGCGATAATGTGCTTGTTGATCATTCCTTGATGCTGCCAAGCTCCCTGCCCAACTTAATTCTATTACTTTTAGATTCTTCTAATTTAAAAAGCATGGGGAGTAGCATACTACCAGCCTCAAAAAGAACTTTATTTCCAACAGTGCTTCTGGATCTATCTATCTCAGTATTGTCATCACTATCTTATAGTTCTCAAGGATTTCAGGCAAGAATCTTTTCTAGCCCTAGCTAGAGATGTCAGGGACTAAACAGCCTTCTGCATGCAAAGCATACAGTCTACTACTCAGCTATGCTTCCTCCACAATAACACAACAGGTTTTTGTTCAAAATAAATACAATTCATTTTTTTCATTTTAAAACAATTTATCTGTTTTCTAGAACATGACAGAGAAAGAGTGGAAGAAGTATATGCATGCATGCACCATAACTATCCAAGTCCAGAAATCTGCCAATGTCTAGGAATTTTTTATTCGAAGAATTACAATATTCCCAAATAGGGATGAAATCAATTTGCTGATATATTTAATGCTTTTTTCAAGCACCATGAACAACCCTTTGAATGTCATTTCTATCTATTTGGAAGAAATACAAAAGGAAGAACTTTTCAGGTGTTAATTTTTAGAAGTGGGGAGTAGGGGGGAAAATGTGAAACCTATGGGGAATTTCCTTTATATAAATTGGAGTTTCAACAGTATTGTGATTAATGATATGTACATTTTTATTTAAGCAATACAAATCCATTTTGAATAACAAAAGTACATGTAATAAGTGGATGGAACAAGGAATTTTCAGCAAAAGACATTTCTGAAAATCTGTGCTCTTTCACCCTAAGGTAATGTGTTCTGAGAACTTCATGGTCATTTCTAAAGATACAAAATGGGGAGTACAGCTCTTACACAAGATCATAAATGCTAAATGCTTGCTGGGAATGCCTGGACAGTTGCTGTAGGGGCAGATCAAGTAATACATATATTACTTATTCTAAAATCAACTTTCTTCATTTCTGAACTTAATATTCAGAATTCTTCTGAAGATTCTCCTTTGTGATGGACTATGAAAACAAAGAGGTCTGATGCAGCTATAACAAATGGGTACCAGATCCCAACTTCACAGTGAAAATGGGAGCTGTTCCTTAGGATTTATTCCAGAAGATGGTGGATAAACAGATAACCACTTGCAACTTTGCCTTTATACATGAAAGATTTCTGAATCAGGACAATGGTATATATCAACCAGCCATAGGACTCTAAATGACTCACTGTATCTCTTTGGTCCATCTTCCAGACAGAAGGTGATTGTTAACATGGCATCATCCTCAAAAAACTCAGTGGTAAAGGCATCCCACCACAGATTGTCACATTCCTGTAGGCACAAAGAAGAGCAAATACAACACAGAGGTGCTTGGGAGTATTTCTGGATCTATCTTTGTTGCGTGAGGAGCAAGTGGCCACTATGGCCAAAAGCACCTTTTACCAACTTAGGCTGGTCCTCTATCTATGCTGTTGGACAGACATAGTTTCATTATAGTAATCCATGTACTGGTAATGTCTTGTTTAGATTACTGCAATGCCCTTGGAGACTGTTTAGCCTAATCTACAATTTGACTAATTGCTTGCAAGTTTTGCATGCTAATAATGCAAATATAGCCGTAACATATGTTATTTTAGAATCTTTACCTAATAAGAGATATTGAACATAAAATGCATCAGGATGTCCAAGGAATGTCTTAAGTAATGGTTCCACCTGGGAGTTTCTACAATCTCTATAAAAGTTACAGTATAGCAGGACATGGGCCAATGAGAAAATTTCAATTGTTATGTGGTAGTGATCCAATTCACTTCCTTAAATATAAATGAAACAGTAAAAACATTACACACACGCATATAGTCTTGCAATTTAAGAAGAAACAGCCAGGGAAGACTGCCAGTTTAAGCAGAAGAATGGTGAAGGGATGGAGCAATCAGCATTGTTTTTATCATTTATCATTTGTCAGCTTATTTTACAATTTTGTATTGCATTTTTATAAAACATTTTAACATGTATGCTCATTAATAGGTTCATGTTTTAACCTATTATTTCAATTATTAATGTAATTTTAAAATGTAAATTGTTTTGAGGCTTCTTTTAATGGCAAATGATACCAAAAAAAAAATAAAATCAGCTCTCCAAAAGCTAAACGGAAATCAAGGACTGGTTAATAGCCACAATGCTTTCCTCTCTCATGCAAACATGACAATGCCTATATGTATCCCTCCAAAGCTTTTCCCCTTGTTTCTTCTAATTCAGTAACCCAGAACCCACAGAAACATACCTCTGTCCAGTTTTGCAGCCGCTTATTGAGTTCAAATATTCTGTAGTCAGTCTGGTTTCCATATGGTGTGTGTCTCCTGTCAAACAACCACAGCAATTACCTAACAAAAAAAAGGCATTTGCCCAGAAAACCTGAGTGTGCAAAATGTTTTATTATTTGGGGTGACATAGATGCTACTGTAATTTCAAATCATATTCTCATGAAACCTATTATTTTATTTGAACTTAAAAAATTAAATGCAACTTTTAAGTGGTCCTTATATGTAACTTTGCTGAAAGATTAAAAAAAAAAAAGATTATTAAGCAAATGGAACAGGAAATAAACTAGTTACTTACCTGTAACAACAATTCTTTCAGTAGTCATCTATGAATTCACTACTTAGGTTATGCACCTCCATAGAACCTTCAGGAGCTTAAAGAAACATTTAGAAGGACTACATTGAACTCCTTCAGTTCCTAAAATTGACACAGTAGGCCCAAAGAAACAGCGAAATCACCTCAGACTTAATGCAGTAAAAGGGTGTATTGGGTGAATTAATAGATGACCAATCAAAGAAATGCAATAAATACCCATTCTTCTTCATCATTGTCCTTGTAATTCAAAAAGATGGTTGATTATCAAGCTTCTGACCTGCAGTATGGTCTGGCCAACATAAGGAAACCAAACAGAGGACAGCTCTACAAAGATTGCATCCTTCTAGAAGCAAAAGTCCACTCTAAAATAATGAGTGAAGGTGGAGGACTGAGACTATGTACCTGCCCAGCAAAACTCTGACAGAAGAGCCTCCCTACCTCAAAGGAAGGCTTCTGGTCTTGCCATTGCTCTTCCAGAGGGACATAGATTGGAAGACAGCATAGCAGCTCATAATAATCCTTGATGGTTGTGACCATCCATTTGAAGAGAAAGCCTATAGCTTTTAGAGAGGCCTCAGAAGGCCAAAAATAAGTGCTGACCTGGTAGAATGGTACCATACCGATCAGATAAAAGACAAAAGCATAACAGACATCCAGTGAATGAAGCAATGTTTCTAATGGAGTTGAGGGGTTAGGGAAAAAAGGGGACACAATTATGTCCACGTGAAAAGCAGAAACTGTTCTGGCAGCAAGAATTATCTAGGCAACTTTCACCCTATGAAAAATGAAGAAAGGAGAGTTTCTTTGTAGGGTGCAGGGTTTTTTAGCCTGATGAGCTAATGTCATAGCTACAGTCAAAAGAAAACAGCCAAATTCCAGGATGGAACTGGGAGCAAGAGTTATCCTACATTCATATTCAGAGAAATTTAATGGAGTTATCACACCTACAGCGAAAACTTGCATAGATGGCAGAGCAGATCACTGAAGTTGGTTGCCATGTGAAGAAAACAAGCTGCTATGTGAAGAGTTGAGGAATGTGGGCTCTTTTTGCTAAAGGAAGGAACTTATGTATACATGCTTGAAACATACAGAGCTATGGTAATGATAAGAAGGCAATTTCTCTGACAATATATGTCATTGCCCCTGTAAATTGGATAACCTATGAGGGAAGAAGGGCACTCTTCTCATAACTGGCCTGAAGGCTGAGAGACTATAAAAGGAGAAGGACTTGGCAGGGTAATTTTGCACAGGAGTACACAACAGGAAGACAGTCACCTAGTTAAGGGAAAAAAGTGATGACTTGCAGGCAAAGGAAAGCATAACTCCATCAACTTAGAAAATATTTTCAAGGCCATGAAAGGGCAAATGATAGAACATTACGTTTGCAGACAGATTTAATTTACTACAAAATGGCAGTAAATTAAAGCAATGGTAGTGTACTACAAAAACATGAAAATAAGCATCCTGCAAGTCTATAAAACGCAGGTCACATTCCATTTTGTAGAAGGAGGGAAGTGATAAATATCATCCTAAAGTAAGAATACCTCAAAATGTAACTGAAGTGATAAAGACCAAGCCAATCATCCTTCTTGGGAATGTACAATGCTTAGAAATGAGTGTGGAAGTATTTTCCTCTGGAGAAATATTCTCAATTGCTCATTTTTGCAGGAGGAGTGAACACCTGACACCATGCAAGTTTGTCTTGGAATCTAGAGGGCAGTTTGATGTTGAGTTGGATGAAAACTCAGTACTGCAACTTTGAGAAACACCACATATCAATAGAGCCCACATAATTTGAAAATAGACAAATATCCCTTTAACTGTTGGTGTGAGGGAATCTCAAGGTCAGTGACAGCACTAGGATAATTGGGGTTGGTATATATAGTCTTGCTGAGCTGGATGTGAAGATAGTTCCAGTTACTGGCAAGAGGTGCTGGGCATAGGGTACTTGGCCTTCTGCCTGAAAAACAGATGTCTTTGGTCAAACAAAAGCAGAACCATGGAAGATAACGAAAAGAAATGAAAAATGGTTGCTGTAGACAGTTTACAGGCTGTTGAATGAACTTTTTGGATCCTATCCAGGATATCAGTCTTATTGCTGAGTAGACAACTTCCAATCAAATGGATGGTCTTCAGTTCTAATCTTAGTCTCCAGCGAGAGACTAATGGAACAGCAACAGGCATGATAATGCAAAGCAACGAAAGATACCATGATCTTGGCTACAGAAGATCCAGATCTAGATCAGCTGTAATAAGAGTGTTCAGTTCCTGCTTGGCAAAACAAATTGCTTCTGTTTGAAAAGGTTGGGACTAAATAGGAAAGGAGATACTGTGGTACTGAAGCTGGCTTATTCCAGGAGTCCCTTCAGCAAGACAGAAACATTAAAATAAGGACTAATGAAACAGTTGCCTTATGGACCAGTTCATATATTAGGTCCTCTATTGTCTGAGAGAACTACTAAACCTCAAGGCCAAAGAGATATGTTATTCTACCAATTTGTCACTACAGAAATAGAAGTCTTCTAACAGAAGAACTGTTGTCCAGTCTTCAACTTGTGCACTTGGTAACAAAGTAAAAAAATATATCAAACAGAGGATGCCCTGGAAGCATAATGATTTGGATAAAAAAGATCATATTGAGAGAAGTCCATTTGGCAGAATTTGATGCCACCAAACCCAGAATTAGGGAGCAATGGGCCTTGATCCCATTTTTTAAATTTTTTTTGTCATGGTTGGAATCAGGTGGAGCAGCACTTTTGGAAACTTTTGAGCCCTTAATGGGCAGTTTCACTGGACCCAATAATGGCACAACAAAAATTTTGTGGGTGGTGAGTTTTTGCCTGTCTCTTGAAGAGACAAGGGAGTCACCCAACCATTTCTGGGACATAGTGAAAAGCTTAGATGATGAAGCTACAATAGCTTTAGAGTTTGCTGCCCTTAGAGCTTGCTCCCAAAGAGAGGCTCACCAGCATGAGAAATAATTGCAGTGAGCCTATTCATCTCTTACAGTGCTTATAAGAATCTACTGAGGGGGGAAAAAGCACAATTTATTCCCATTCAGAAGAGGAAGTTTACTCCCACAGCACTGGCACTTATGAAACAACACCATAAGGCTGCAGGCTAGAAATCTGTAACACAGGTCAAAAATAACTTTATATAGATCCAGAAGAGTTGAGAGGATGACTACAGGTAGTCCTCACTTAACCACCACAACTGGGACAGACAACTCTGTCACTAAGTGACAGTCATTAAGCAAGACATCACATGACTGTGAATTCCAATTTTATTGCCAGCTTCTCCATTTACTCCATCAACTCTGCTTGTCGGAAACCGGCACAAATGGCAATCATGTGACAGCAGGATGCTGCGATGGTCATAAAAGCCCATCAGTTGTAAAGAGCCTGAGTCTCGATCACATGACCGCAGAGATGTTGCAGTGGTCGAAACTGCAAGGACTGGTTGTAAAGTTACTTTTCAAGCTTCGGTAACTTCGAACGGTCACTAAACAAGGCAGTTAAGCGAGGATTACCTATAACATTAAAATAAAGTAAATAAAACATTTTTTTAAAAAACTAAGAAACTTGATAAAAGAAGGAGCTCAAGAATGAGCATGCTATTGCTGCTGTGGCTGAAAATGAACTGAAGGAGTTTAGCAGAAGCTGCATTATAGCTGTGTGATATGAATAGGACAGGGCTCTCACTGAACATGTTTGTAGGCTCTAGAAGCTTCTAAACAGGGCTCCATTACAAGTGCATAACTCATGAGTGCAAATCAATAACACCATAATGAAAAAGGCTGAGGTTTTTTTAATATTAACAGGACTTGATTACATCACTGTCTTTAGAATGGGACATCACCAAATCATTTATTTGAGGCTGAATCATATGCTTCTTATAAAAAGAAGGAACAATTAGGTTAAATTTAAAGTTTTAGAAGAGAAAGTTACAGAATCATTAACTCTTTATACCTTCTATCCATCTCCTGATCCATGCAGCTCTTTTGTCTCTGCTAAATATAAACTTAACAAGTTTTATGGGTTCAAAAGAGAATGTTTATTACATTGCATCAGGCAATAATATTGGGGGAAAAAAGAGAGGCTTAACAAGTTATTGGCTTTCAGAGTGAGATATATTAAGCCATGTAATATTCACTATCTAATTAGCATTCCAGTGGGAAAGTATATACAGATTCAAAATCTATTAATCAACATTTCTAAATTGTATAGTTCTAGTTCTTCCATATTTATCATAGGACCAGATTTCTTGCTTCATCCTTTTCACTTTGAAAGACCTTTCCAAATTGCTTCATATTATTTTAAATAATTTTACAAGAAATTGAACAAAGGTTTGTCATGAGGACATTCTGCAATATTCATTTTGCAGGATGTCCTTGTGACAAACCTTTGTTCAATATCTTGAACATATTCATTTTATAAATTGCAGTTATCTACTGAATTCTCTAAAGGTGAATTTAATTTTCCACACTTTGGCATTTATCCTAGCTTTGGTCACTCCTCTAATGAAGAACTTCAGAACTGAGTTGCTCTTTGAGCTTAACTTGAGGGTTATTATTTGACCCCACTGACATTCTAACAAATATTGGGACTCCAGTTAATGTGGTTGGTTGTTGGCTTGTTTATTTATTTATTTAAAGGCTTCGATGGTTGCCCATTTTATGAAATGCAACTCTGGGCAGCTCACCACACAGTTTGTCTGTTATTCCCAATGAAGTAGACAGAGTTTTCAGGACTGGTAGCTCGGCCACTTGTATATTAGACCCATGTCTCTCTCAGCTGGCTAAAGCTTCCTGGGAGGTGACAGGTGGTTGGGTTCTGCTGAGTCAATTCTTTGAAAGAGGGGATGGCTTTTTTTAGGGAAGGTGGCTTGCACAGCAACTCCAAAGAACTCTGGATGAAGCGGATTATCTGGACCCTTTCCAGCTGGGTTTCAGGCAGGCTTCAATTCAGCCCTAGTAGGGCTGAGTGGCTTTGGGTTCTAGGGCTCCCTGGTTCTGGGGATTCTTCATCCCTTGTTCTAGATGGAGTTGCAATGTCCCAAACAGAACTGATGCACAATTTCAGGGTTCTCCTCAACTTGCAGCTCCTGTTCAAGGACCAGGTAAAGGCTATGAACAGGAGAGCCTTTGCAGAGCTTCATGTTTTAAACCAAATGTGCCTTTTCCTGGACTGGGAGGCTCTGTTCATAGTCACCCATGTCTCAGACACATCCCAAATGGACTATTGCAATGCACTTTATAAGAGATTCTCCTTGAAGAGCATCTGGAAGCTGCAGTTGGTACAAAAAGCAGCAGCGTACTTCTCAATCTGTGCATGGGCACGTCTAGATCTGCACATGTTATACCTCTGCTCTGTGAGCTACACTAGATGGCAATATGCTTCCAGATTCAATTCAAGGTGCTGGTGGTTACTTATAAAGCCCATCATGTCATGGGGCTAGGTTATTTGCAGGATTGCCTCTCTCTGATCATGTCTACCCATCCCATCAGATCTGGCGTGAGAGGCATGTTACAGATCCCATCCATTAAAGAGTGCCACCTGGCAGGGCCCAGAAAGAAAGCCTATTCTCTTGCAATGCCTGCCCTGTCATAAATTATCCCCCTGGAGATCAGATTGCCCCCAATCCTGTTGGTCTGTTGCAAAGCCCTAAAAATACAGCTGTGCTTCTGAGGTGGAGTGTCTGTTGGACATTCCAATAGAGTAAAATTAATTTTATTGAAATATTTGTATTGTATTTGTACTGATGGTTTTGTTGTTTTTATCTCAGCTTATTGTCTATTTATCTGTATTCTTGTTGTGGTTTTTCTTCCTGTTTTTTTATTGTTATTAGCTGCGCAGGGTTGTTGGGGCCATATAAATAGAATAAATAAATATCTGATTTTCAGCAATGTATACTTGGTGACTGCTTATCAACATTATCAGCATTTCAAAGATTCTGTCAAATCATACTGGATCACTCACTGTTTATTGGAACCAAATCTGGATGTTTTGTTTTTTCAGATTTTGAAAAAAAAACAAATCTGGATGGGGTAAGTAGAGCAAAGCTGGTGTGCATCACATTCTCCCTCTCTGCCACCACTCAGTCTTCTTTCAATTACAGCATAGCCCAGAGGCCACCCTGCCCCCTATATTCCCAAGACCTTCCCTCCCACCCCTCAGCCATTGCTGATGAACTGGCCTGTTTTCCTGTACCTTACTGGGATAGTCTCAGCTGTAAGTAGCAGGCTTCTAACACAGTATAACCCAGGCTTTTTTTCTGTCCCACTTTCTACCCAAAACAAAAGAACCCTGTTTTGTTCAGTACATAGAAGAAAAAACACATGGGTTTCTGTGTTGGCACAGACAACCTGAAACTAACTGTTTTATGCATGGAAATATTAATGCACAGAATGTTTTGCACATCCCTATGGATTAGTACCTTTGACACAGGTTATTCAGGGCTTCTGGATAATTTTTAAAAGCCTAGAAAACTCTATAGAGCTCTTAGCGGACTCCCTCCCCTTCCCTAATTTATCTGACTATATTAATTTAATGGCTCTGATTTAGTAATACAGAATTTTTCTATCCTGAATATAAAGATCAAGAAATCACTTTCATCATACTTGAAATATTATGATTTATCTACACTCTGGTTAGTGTAAATAAGCCTTTTCCATTTTTATCTCCTCCATCCAGCAGGACCAACACATCTGGAAGGCATAAAGTTGAACAAGGGTACACGCAGACTTTATATGACATCTTACCCAATCCCTGGCTCCAGGTATGTTGGTGGATACATAGGAGTTGGTCTGTAAAGAAACAAGCCCATACAAGATTGATTAATCAAAGCCCCACCAGATCATCTCATTACAAATCAAAGAGTAACCCAGACAAATAACTTTGGAAAAAGGCAGGAGAACATGCTTTACCAATGTCCACCTCTCACTCCAAATTTTATTTCTTAGCTTAAACTCCTCAAACCCAGTAACTTGAAGGTTATCTGGAGTATTATTAGATCACCATAATTTATACACACTGAGTGCTGTGGATAATTCACACTGTACTCTAACATGTCTACATCAGGCTGTGTAATTCCTAGGTGGGTGACTGCTGTTTAAACGACATCATCAATTAGAGATCAGCTTGCATTACTAGTAAAGCCCACAACAAAGTTCACATGAATGGAGAATCATTGATGAACAGCCAAATTATAATTCAAAAAAGTTTGTCTTAGAATGTTTGAAGTGATTTAACAGTGTTGTATCTTAGTGGGGGAGAATACTTTCTTTGTGCTTTTGCTTGTATTTTGACAAGGAGCTAGAGGCATCTTAAAAAACAAACAAACTAAAAATCAGTGAAGAAAGAGAAGCAATCAAATCACACAGTTCCTGTTTTGTTTAAAAATGTACAAGTTAACTTATTCAGACTGGAATAAGTATTTTCATTTATAACACTGGGTGTGAATGTAATGAAATCACCACAGAGGGGAACTGCATCCCTTTCCCAGTAGACCAGCCCAGGAGAAACTGGTTATCCAAGTCTCATGAAACTGACCATTCCTATTCCATGGAGATCCCCCTGTTCTGTCAGGGAGCTTGACAGCACTTTTTGTCTGTCAAGAGCCTGATCTATTTTGATCCTTTATTCTTCCTTCTCGTTTTTGTTGTACAGGCAAGCAGTTCTCATGACCTAGATCATATCCAGGCTGGTAACTCTGCTATAAGAACTGCAGAGATGTCCAAAATTCTGTCCAAAATTCCTACAAGAAAGTTAGCTCTATTTTAAGACTCACATCTATCTTCCTCATCATTCAAGAGCAATATATCATTATAGGTCAGTGGATCACTGAATAAATGAACTCATTTTCCAACAATCACAGAGTTTAACTGACCTGGAACTTCCTACTGCTTGAAACATGTTGCTCCAGGCTACTGATTCTTAAACTGTGTGCAGAAGAACACTGGCATGCCAGGAGAATATAAATAATCACAAGTTTGTATCAGCACAAAATAGCTACTCTCAGAAATATCTACCTGCTGTGTCTCTGCATGATTAATAGCGCTGGCCTTTGGCTAAGGTAAATTTTTTTCCAGGTGTTTCTCCAGTTTTAAATTCAAAAACAAATCAAACATTTGGCAATGAAAAAAAAATACAAATTAAGTCTGAATACAGAAGGAAAATGTTTTGTTTTTGGCTTTGATTCAATATGGGAAGAAAACAGTATCTTTAACCATTTTATTTCCTGATCTCAATAGCCCTAATGCCCACCTCACTTCCAAGCTAATCAATGTTGGAATGTTTCCCAGCAGTTTCCAGCACTAATTAGGTGGACAGTGATTAGTCAGACGGGCAGAGAGTTTGCAGACCACACATGGGTTGGCTAAAAGGTGCATACAGCCCATGAATTGTCTTTGTCATATGTCAGAACCCATTTCTTTCATCTCTTCTGATCTGGAATTTATAGACCCTTCATTGGCTACAAAGGTTATGCATCACAGATGAATAGAGGAAGCAGGTTTAAGATTTGGTTTGTTTTGTTCAAGACCATCCCAATTTTGCACTAAAGGAGCTTTTCACTTACCCCACATCTCGATCCAGCATAGTGCCTGGGTGAAAGGGAGGGAAGGCGTTGCCGTTTGGGGGCTCCTTTGGAGAGTACAGCTTGAATGACTTAGAGGAACAGCCTGAGGGAAGAAGAAAAGAAGGCCACAGATTAATGAATGCTACTTGGAAAGATAGTGACTACAGAAAGAATAACTTTTGTGTAATATCATTATGATGCTACAGATGCTCCAAGATCCACCCTGTTAGTACACCAGGTCTGTTTCATGTCTTCTCAAGTTCCAAACAGAAATGGTTAAATCACTAAGATAGCCCACTGCTGTGATTTCAAACTGCTAGGTGTAAGGGGATCAGTAATAGAAAAAAATCTAATATTTAAGAGAGGCATTGTCTTCTACAACCTTGATAATCCTTGGAGGAATTTTAACTGAGATCTACAATTAATAAGCAGCATTCTATTATTTTTTTCTGCTGAGCCCAACCTACTGTAGATAAAGGATTTTTTATTTTTGTTAGAAGATACAAACCAAAAGTAGTAATACATCACAGATATGTTGGACTTCAACTCCAAACCCATTAGACCAACTGACAAAACTAAGCAACCAAGCATAATGTAGGATAATATTTCTGGCAATATGCATCAGTTTCTCTATGATGTTGGTGTACAGAGTTTCTACATCCACAATTACCAGAAGAATATCTTCTGGAAGATCATTAAGAAACATTCGTTTCCTCAAAAAAATAAACAGAAGAACTAGAAGTAAACGGTGACAAAAGGATTTAAGACACAATCCATATTATCTGAGAAAATGAGCCTCTCAGAAGTGCAGGTTTGTGTATTTCAGGTATCACACTGATACATATTCAAGAAAGTTTGCTTTGACTGTTTTGATGATCTTAGTGGGATATAAAAAATGCAGCTTTTAGAACTCAATGTCAGAAAACTCTCTCCTATGTATAATCCAATTTGTACATAAGATTACTGCACTCTAACTACTTAGATTGTTTTGAGCTTATAGATGGTGTTTCATTCTGCACGGCTAAGATTACAAGACATGTGATTCTGCTTGCTGACAATTGCAGCTTAAGCGCAATGATGATGGAAATCCTCAGTACAGAGTCCATTTTGATATTCTAACCTTTTTTTTGAAGTTGTTTGTGGGCACATGGTTTGGTATAGTCAAAGCATTTTGTGGTATCAGATGTAACAGAGATAAACCTCAAGATCACTACAGAACAATCTCTTCTCTCAATGAAAGGCAGATTAATACTACTGTTGGGTGGCCTATTGGTTCTCCTTTAGTGACTCCATGAATCCTAAAGATGATTTATCTGAATGCTCTTTTAGTGCAAAGAAGTATGTACTGTAGGTGGCTTAGCCTGGATTTGAGAATTCTTGCCAATGCAAACTTATATGGAACAAGTTACATAAAGCTTCAGTTCAAAAAGGCTGCTATTGATCCTGTCCTCGGGATAAGCATGACAGAATAGAATTTATAACTACAGACCTCATGGGATGATATTTAGAATAACACTTTATGTTCACAAAACTCCCTAAAAGTAGGAAACAGTAACCGATAGCACAGATTTGACTCTTTCACCAAGACTCATTCATTCATCCCTATTGCCTACAACCACTGTGTCCAAAGAAGAGACGTTTTTGGTTTGTTTGTTTTTTGTCCATACTTCAATAAGCAGTGTTGAAACTGATACAGCTTTTCCCAAACCATATCAGTTTCAACATAGGACATGGGGACTGAGGTAGATGCCATTTAAACATAACAAATACAACCTGTGAATTGTCCTTTAAAACAGCAGTGTGATTCTAGAGATCTTCTCTTAGCCAGCTAACAAATGTCACTAGAGGGCTCTATGTGCTGCTCATCAATCTCCTCTATAATCAATGGATTCCACTGACACAGATCCCAGTTTCTCTCCCCTCCTCCCCATTCCATTTTTTATGGATGTTATGGATTTTCCACTCACTCCCTTTTTCCTCATTTAAATCAGCAGAACAAAGCCAGAGCTTGCCTCTGCTTCTCTAGAAGCAGCAACATGCCAAAGCATTAGTAGCTCTTGGTAAGCAAGAAAGACCAGTTCTATCCATGGCAGGTGCCATCATGTCTATATCACACATGTTGCAGCACCTCACCTTCTCCATCCAGGTACAGCTGTTGGTACTGATTATTCAATTAAAGTTGGGACTGCTTAGCTGACAATTGCAGAAACATCACCACAATAAAACGTGACAGTAAAATGCCTAAGAAACAACTGAAAACCACCAAGATGTGAAATTTTACACAACATATAATTTTATATGAAAGTCAAGGAGCACAATGAAAAAATGGGACTAAGATTAAATATAAAGACGACCAAACTAATGACAACTGGTACACCAATCACCTTTGAACTGAGAATGAAGATACTGAAGTGGATAGTTTCTGCCTTTTAGGCCATCAGTCAAGAAATAACACTGCAGACTAGCACTCAGTAGAGTAGCAATGAAGGACTTAGAAAAGATATTCAGATGCCATGGTGTGTCTATACCTAAAAACATCAGAATTGTGCAGGCAATGGTTTTCTTTGTGATACTTCATGAAAGTGAAAGTTGGATTAGAAGAAGCATGCATGACCAGGCTCAAATTACTGTATCCTGGACATTGTGTGAATACCCAGCTCTTTTGTTAAGTCTATAATGCTAGAAAGGTGGAAGGAAAAAGAAGAGGAGGATGACCAACAGCAAGGTGGATGAACCTGATTATAGCTGCGATGGATACACCATTGGAAGACCTGAAGAACCAGGTTGGGAACAGATCTTAATCCATGTGGTTGCTAAAAGTTGACACTGACTTGATGACACATAATCAATCAATCAATCAATCAATCAATGATGCTATAATTGCATATTCCTGCACCAATAATTTTTTGTCACCTTCCCAGCAATTATCTCAAGAGAACAGCTGAAGAGTGGCCCACACTACTCATTCCTGAGATATAAACTTCTTTACTTTAGCAGATAGTTGCTCTGGAAACCATATTCTGACCATCCTCACACATCTATGGATGGGAAAGAAATTTGGATTGCATTTCAGTGCAAATTAATCCAAACAAAAATACACTTATGCTAAAATCCTTTTTTCCCCCCAAAAATATGTGACAGAATAAAATGTGTATAAAGAATGATTAATTTTGAGAAAAAATGCAGACAAACTTTGTGAAAAATCATTTGTACACAATTCATATATAAGTACAGCATACTAAATGTATTATGAGAAATGTACATAAACATGAATACAATGGTTGTGTATTTTTTTAAAAAAAAGAATAAAGTGATATGGATTATGGGTTGAAACAAAATTGAGACTGGAAAAACTGAGCAAAACTGTAATTCACATTAACCCAATTTTACACAAACCTATTCAACATGCATAGGGAAGTTCTTGTGAATAACTGGAGGCTGCTATGTATAGGACAGACCTTTAGCTTTGAACCACACAGATTCAGAAACATACAAAATCCAGGACAAGTAAAGAATATATTTTTGTTTTGCACATATTTTGACACAGAGATATGAATAATAAGTTATTCTCAGTGTGAGGATAAAAAAGTCTGAATTGCAGGTTTTGTTTTACTTGCATGCAGCATGACTCCAATTTACAACATTTAAAACAGATATCTGCTGCAGCCCAGAGGTTCCAGGGTGAAATCCCCAAAATAAATTCCATTTAGCTTGAAAACTCGTACTATAAACCCCACTGCCCATTGTATTCTGCCTCACTTCAGCAGAGCCTTAATTACAGTCATACCCCTAATTCATGTTTAAACAGATCTCAGAGCTTCGTACAGAAAGGGAGAGCATGAGGGACCTTCTGGGTGACCTTTCCGTTGCTGTGGAGATAGAGAAATCACCGAGGCAACCACCCTGCTCCTCCCCTCCCAGCATCCCTTGACAGGCACCATCTGCTGCTGGGTGAGTAATGGAGCTTGCCAGGCTGGCTGCAAGTCCAGGTTGACCAAAAAGGATAGTCAGCCTAACTATTCTGGACAACTCAAAGCATCTAGACCTGGCATTCCAAAATATTTGAGTTCTTCCTTAATATGCAGCAAGACAGAGGAAGTAAGATAGCTGTGTTCATTCATAAAGCTAATACTGTGTTTTAGTTTATGAAGATTAACACAATGAGCCATAAACTCATGTAATTTCCCACTACACTGGATCAGCCATAAGGAGAAGATCTGAAACTTCTACTTTTTAGATTCACTGCATCTAAAAGATATATGAAACTTGAACTATGATTTGTTGGAATAAGCTAATTCTATTAATGATGGCTTGAAATGGGCTTATTTTAGGAAACTAGTTTGCTAGGCTTGGCTATCATGACAAGATACTATCAGATCAGTTCCTACCTTATTAGACTTCAGGAAATTATTGACTTTTAAGAGGTCCTTTGATTTATGGTTGTTACATCTATTTTATTGGTTTTAGATTGCTTGTTCTATGATTTCATCTGTGATTTAATTGGGGGGACTGCTTATTGTTTATTTTATGTAATTTAACTTGTGTATGTTAGTATTTGGACTATAGCCCACCTAGAGGCTTTGAGGCAGGCAAAAAAACAAATAAATAATCTAAAATGGAAACAAAAACCTCCAAATTCCTTGTGACCATTTTTGGAGAATATTTACCCTCATAATACTAATACTTTATAGAGCCAGCCAGTGGGACAGTATCTCTATGCAACTGTGTAAAAAATCCAAGGATCAAAGGACTAGCTAAAAGCCTTTACATTAGCACAGCTTATAACAAAACAACAAACTGCATTCAATGTTCAGAATACTTTCCTTTGGAAACCCACTGTCTCCCTTGCTCCTACTCCAAGACAAAACCTGTGCTCAATATTTAGTTTGACCATGCAGGATTGGGCAGTATATATGTATACATATATATTTTGTGTGTACATGTGTGTAAACTTTAAAAAATATAACTGGATCTAGTGGTAGATTTCTAGGTGTTATGCAGTAAACTGACAAATATTTATGATTCTCAATTGTTTAATGATAAAAACATTTTTATTTCTCCTATCCCAACTTGTACTGCTGAAATGAAAAAAAAAAGTAGTTTCCAAAAGAGAATTTATATATGGAAGGATTGTATATTCTGCTGTTTGATACTCAAAAGTAATTCATGTGTTCAGAATACTTGAATTTTAAATGCCTACCTTCTGAACCTTACTCAGTACATCTTGGGATTCTAGTTTAAAAAAAAATCCATCTTTGTCATGGAAGAAGTCTGCCTCTTGCTATACTCTGCAATACTTTATATTTTTTAGAGAACAGAAAGCTGGGTAGATTCACCATCCTTTAGTACTTACTTGGAATCAAAATACTTACTACTTGCACTAGAATAAGACTACTTCCGCACCAGAAGATCTCTGAGCATATATGTAAGGGGTCTCTAAAAGGCACAGGCTGAAAATTCTATGATCTCAACTATGATCTCACAGGCAATAGTTCTGTTTCATGTAGCATTTATATTTTATCTGCCAAAAGTCTATCCCATCTAGTTTTTAAAGTCAAATATTTTGCAGGTCCACATTTTCACCTATGTTTATGAATAAAGTATTCTTTATGTGTACCTTTCTATACTGTATATTATTTATATAATGTATACTATTCACTGTATATTATTTCTGCAGAGAACTGCATTACAAAATTTGGAAAAGCAAAAGCACCCCATAGAATAATTACATTCTTGTTTGCGTATCAGTTGGGGGAGGGCGATGTAAATAAGCTCATACCAAAATGGGAACATAATGAACTTGCTTCTCATCCTTTTCTCTCAAGCATTGTTTATGCGAGTTGAAGTTGTTTAGTCTCCCCCTTCCCATTTGGCCTCCCGCTTGCCAAATCCTTTAAGTACTATAACCTGGTGGTACTTTACAGATATGGGAACTTCAGCTCCACAAATCTTTCAGTCTGCCTGGCCATTACTGAACATTCTAAAAATCTGCACATTGGGAGGTATGAGGTTGGGAAAGGCTTATGAGACTGCATTACCCACAGCAGCTCCAATCTCTTTACTTCATCACCACCTAAACTGTGCAAAGTAAATCGTCTGCCTGGTTGTCTTATGTTGCTTAATTCCATTATGGGTACAAAATGCTGGTTTGCTGGACAAAAATCTGACTCCTGAATCAGATAATTCAAAGTGTACTCCTTCATTCATTGCCAAAGTACCACCCAACATCTTCATTTCTTTTGTTCTTTTTTCCAGCAGTGTTTAAAAAGGGGCCGCCAGTTCCTCTTACATTTCCCATATTTGCATTTTAGCCTTTGCTACCTATGGAACAGACTGAAAAGAAAATGATGTGGTGAAATAGATGATACTGTTTCAGAACTACAAGCAGAAGATCAAATCAGGTATGTTTCCTTGTGCAGAAGACATTCCCTTTAAGTAGAAAAGTAGCACAGCAGGGAAAGAATATATCTTTTCTTTTATCTCTATAAATAATGTGCGAAAATTGTACTAACATGTGGTAACATTTTAAGTATCCCTTACCATAAAACTTGGATAGTATTAACACATTCTACCTTTTTACTCTGCTGCATACTGACTTAAAGTTTTTGTTTTTGTTTAACTGAGACTGGACTTGAAATGCACAAAAAATCTATGGAAACAGGGTGTCTGGGGGGTACTGAAAATATTTTTAACTATGTGGATGGACACGTGCAATTTGCAACTCGAATGGAAATCTTTTGTTATGCAAGTGTTGGACGGGTAGCAGCTGGTACACATATTCAGACTACCTCACTGGGCTATGTGAGGTTCTCCCCCCTACATACCTCTTATCTAAAGTCAAGCACCAAAGGCAACAAACCATGGAGGAAAATGCCTTGTTAAAAGTTGCAGGAATATGGCTGGAATCACAGATCAAGGCAGTTAAGATACCCAGAAAACATGTACTTCTGTACATGACTCCACGTATACTGAAAAAAATAGAACAGTAATGCTAACACACAAAGCCAGAAAAAGCAGAGAAAACTCCAGTGTCACAGCAAATGCACAGAAGAGAGGATCTGGTAACAGACTCCTTTTTTCCTCTCTTTTAAATGTTTCTATGATCTGAGTATATACATTGTTACCCAACTGTCCCCAAATTACTGCTTCGGGTGATGCTGAAATTATTAGAAAAACAACTCTCCACCAGATGTTTAATGAGGTGAATTACATATGAACAGATCCAGCTTATTAAGCAATATGGTCAACTCCAACATCTCAATATTAGTGGATCAGATACAAATGTGTAAGTTGAAAGAACGTCTTTCAATAGAAGAAAAAATTCAGAGAAAAGTAACAAAGGAGCAACTGCCCCAGGACTATAACGAATATTAGACTATTGTATCTTATGGTGATTGCAAGTCTGAATGCTTCCCACTTAAAATTTCATTCATATGGAAAGCTATAACATCAGGAAGAAAGTCTGACTCATTTTTTACATGGAGAGGTATTCTGAAACAGTACAATCCAGAGACCTTCATGCGTTATCCACCTTTTCTGAATTGCTAAATTGATTTTAACTGCAATTCAATCCCACATTCTTCACTAATCAAGTTCAATACCCCAGCCACTACAAACTCATTCAATCAGTTATGGTCAAAGGATGAACTTGGGTCTGCATAGCAGTTAATCAATAGTATCTTGTGATTGTCAGTAATTTGCAACAATTATAATGAGGCAAATATATCTTCTTTGGTTAACACCATGACACGGTAGTGCCTATAAGATCAGAATATATGGAGATCCTCTCAAAAGATCTAAGTCTAGACTAGAGTCTAGAACTGGACCCCAGCCAGATAGTCTAGAAAGACACATAATATAGAACAAACTTAGGTTATCAGTTGCCAGTTATGTGACCAGATGTTATCAGTTGTTAATGTGAAACAACATTTTAGCTAGAGAGAAGTGAGTTGTGATATTAGATGTGATTCACTTGGGGAAAGGCAGAAAGATGGGACAGTGTCTACATTGATTAGAAGATAAAAAAAGAATTGTTAAAGTCTTAACAACTGGAAACTTGACATTAGACCTGAAGGCCTTCCTGTAGTAGCACAGCCCTGGGACAGATAGAACCATTGTCATTCAGCAGATACTGCACCAAGAAATAAAGGAAACTGCTATTAAGGTGGTACACAAAGAACCCAGCTAAATCTTTGCAATGTCTGAATAAAACAGAAAAGGGGAAATTGCTGTCCTGAGTTAAAACATTCAGGTTAAAAACTTATGCACAATCTGAACTCTGTGTTGAGATTGAACCATATGTTGGAAATAATCAACAGAACTATAGTTATTCACCTGTTCACTTTGTAGCTCTTCACTCAGCATTCAGATCTGCCCTTGTTAAGAGGCAAAATATAAAGTCATATGGGTTAAATCTAATTTGTGGCATTTTAGGAAAAGTCAATTTAAGAATAAGAATTATAAGAATTATAAGCAAAGTAGTTTAAGTGAGATAAGCAAATACACAAGGCAGAGTTTTAGTTGGGTTCCTACACTGTAGGAGGAACAGTGATGGTGATTACAAATAGCTCTGGAATTGGCATTAGTTATGTATAGTTCCCTGAAGAAAGAGAAAAGGTTGGTCATAACTTTCAAAATCTTAAATGACTTGGGGCCAAAGTATCATGGAAGCTGCCTATTATATTCTGTTCCAAGATCAAAGCAATAGGATTTTACCGCTAATACTTTGAATATTACAAGCATATAAAGAAATGTCTGCAGTAGGTGCTTCTAGGTATTTTGAGGTCCCTAATCTGAACCAATATTAAGACTTTTATATCCTGGCAGGCATTTCATATTCAGAGGTACAAGGCTTGGAACACCTAGTAAGATCCAGAGAGATTATGGAGGTATTAGAGGAAAAATTTACCAAGCTTAAATCAGTGTCTTTCCACATAATGAAAGATACCTGAAAAGGTAAAAGTTAGCATTAGTTAACATCTAATGTGGACTTTTAAAGGATGTTGTAATAAGATTAATCTTCATTACAATGAGGCTTCAGCACCAATGTACAGAGTGCAGGTATGTTTTCATTAACAGTAAGCAACTGTGATAATAAGTCCAAAGCAAGGTACTTACTTTGGCAATTACTTTAAATTGTATTATGTTAGAAACAAATGCTTAGGAGAGCCCAATCTCAAAATTACTTAATATTATACTGTTCAGTTTATTTATTTTTAAAATTTGTATCACTGACTAAAGTCCCTTAATCCATTTTATTTCTCTTTGATTTTCCTATTTACAACTACTAACTTCCCACAATCATGCTTTTATACAATTCAACTTAAAATGGAAGTGGACAGAACCACAAAAACATAATGTTACTGTTTTTGTTTTATTACAGGCTATTGAGACAATTCAAACATTTGTATCATAAAAAATAGCAACCTCCTAGAGGACAGTTGAGGAGCAGGGCAAACAAATATTTGTGAATGCATAGAGCTTATTTGGACTGCAAATTAGAAAGGCACTGTCTCAAAAAAAAAGTCCTTCTTACTATCAAGGCATTAAGTATGCATGTAAAGGAACAGCTATTTTAGCGAAGTAGCTATAACCAGAATTAAGTGAGAAGCATGTGAAAGTAGAAAATTAGTAAGTTTCAGTGATCCAGTCCTTGGAATCAATAAATCCTTGAGTGATAAAGGAATGAAAATCCCTATATTCTATTATTTTTCTATTTATTTCTTATCAAAAACCCTTTTTTGTTTAATGAAGTAACAGTTCTGAATTCAGAATTCTAGAGTACAGTAATATTTATTTTAAGCAATTTTAAAAGAAACAGATGGAAACCAGAATGTAATTTCAAATGTAAAAGGTTCCAAATCAACACTTCCATGATGACTAAACAGCCGTAGAGATCTTCAGCATTCTCTGTTTGCAAAGATGTAACTGGGTACAGTCTTGTCTTGCCATGTGTTTGACCGACTAAATTTTGGGATCCCAGCCCTGTATCTAGCATTAGGACATTTATACCTCCTACTATCTGTAAATGGAGTCTAGGTATTCAAAGAATAATCATCAATATATATCTGAAGTTCATATACTGAACTGTGAGTCTACAAAACTTAAGAGCCACTAAAAAAGAGACAAAGTAGTATATTTTTTAAAAAATCCCCCAAAAGCTGCTATGATACAACCCATAAAATGATTTGTATTAGTTTAGATTTGGTGCTACATCCATACTTATAATACTGTATCGTACAACAAGGCAAGATTGTGATGGGGGAAAGTTTTCTGCTGGGTTATGTATCCTACCACAGTAAAGCCATTAAATTCAGTTGAGCTATCACCCATCTAAAGATGCACAGAATTATAGCCTAAGGTTGTAAATTTTTATTGAAACCAGGAGTTAAGATTATGAGAAACCCAACGTGCTCTAGTCTAATGATTCTAAGTTCTGGTTCTGTATGTCTTTATTCATCATTTTAAAATTAGGCATAATTGGAAAAAGTCTGGATAATAACACCAAAGCAAAGATGCTGGTGGTTTTTATCCTTCTGGTGTAAAACCTGAAGACGACTTCTCTCCTTCCAGCATGGTAAAATGCACAAGGTTACATATTCAGCCACAGAATAGTGGAACAGTTCCATTTAGACATTGCACAGCTACTATCTGCCTTCCAAATTCAAATCAGTAATTTATCTGCCATCACCATTTCTCTATTCTTTACAAAAGTATTCAATGTTCCAAATGAATTAAACCTTATGTAATCTGGCTATAGGTATCACTGAAAAGAAGGAAACAGGAGATTTAATTAATGAAGCATTTTCTTCTGTATCACTGGAAACTCTGGTTTCTCTTCATATTGTATAATTCTTTCACTGTGTGCTCTTTGAATGATATTTGTCAGTTTGATCAGCAGACTGTTGTATAACCACCAGCCCCACAGGTTGGCACTAACACTGTGTTTTAAAGAGGAGGTGGACTTTAAATTTAATGCCAAGGGCCTGAAGAGTCTGGGCTAAGACTCTCTGCTGTGGAACTCTAAATCTAAATAAAGAAACACAGTGAAAAACCACATATCCATTAGAACAGTTTCCAAAAGCTACCAAACAAATCTGAATCTGTATTAATCATGAGCAAAAGATATACTTCTCCTGAAAATTTACTGCCTCAACCCTAATCACAAATTATTTTGTTTTTTGTTTTTGCCTCCTTTTCACTAAGCTTTATTCAGATAGATACTGGCATACCAAGACCACATCTGAATTCACATCTGAATCAAGATCCAATCAAACTACAATCTAACCTTCCTCTAAATAATACACCCAATTTTAAATATTCCTACCACCTGTTGCAGTGTCAAAAAGCTTTCATCCTAAGTTTCTCTTCAAAAACGTAAGCCCTTATAACTATGCTTAAAGTTGCAGCCTATGTCAGTCTGAATACCACAAGATTTACTTCTGGTAAACATACAGAGGACCACTTTAATGATGTTGAAAAATTAAAGTACTCTCCACTACATAACCAACAGTCAAATAAAGGATATGTTTCTGCTGTAGGGAGATCTTGAAGCAACTTGTAACTATCATCTGCAATAAAGCACAGAAATTATAAGCCTAACTTGTAATGCTTACCTTCAAAAAATGAAAAATATCCCCTATCTTGAAATGTATTACTCTTCTTCTTTCTTCCTCCTTCTTTACAATTCTGACTCTTTAACATCATAACCACCCACAGGGTTAGATTTATCAGTCAAAGATTTTGTCAGCTCTTCCACTGCTGCTTCCAGGAAAGAAATGACACACAATAAGATATGTCTCTCTTGGTTTTCCTAAATATACTTCCCTAATAAGCTGAAACAATTAACCACCAATAAGTAGAACAACAACTAAAAATGACTTCTCCATGTCAAGGAGCTAAACGGATTAACATTGTTGCCCTACCTAAAAACAAAGAAAAGTCACACTGGATCAGATCAAAGGCTGTCTAGCCCAGCATTCTATCTTCACAGAGGCCTACAAAATGCTCTGGAGAGTCCATTACCCCAACAGCATTTTCCCATTTCTGCCCCTATAGTACTGGAGATAAAATATATATCCATCATATTAGAGTAGGTAGCTTACCCTCCATGAAGTAGGCTAATCACTTTTTCAAACTGTCTAGGAAGAGCTGTATCTTACACCTTGTAATAACAAACTCCAGTTCAATCATGTGCTGTTTGAAGCAGTACTTCCTTCATCTGACCAGAATTTCTCACAATTCAGCTTCACTGGAAGATCCCAAAGTTCTAGTATTACGAAGTAGTGAACACCCGGTTTTGCTAAACTCCAAACTGACTTTTATTGACCTATTAGAACACCCTGCTGGGCCCAATGTTGACTCTGCATTAGAATGAATACTGATAGCCTGCCTCTGAGATATTAATGCTTCCCAACACTGCATCTGTCATCCTACAGTCAGTCTAACAATCTATCTGAGAAAAGGACCTCTTAGCTAGCTTCCAGCTGCAACAAGTCACCAAATCTTTTTAGAAAACGTGTATTCCCCAATTTTTCATAATGGGCATGTACCTTGTGTACAAATGGTCTAAGGATTTTGCAGATTCCTCTACCAGCTTCTTGCTGTTTCCTTAACATCAAGCTTAAAGGCATGCACAGATCTCATCCCACTCTGCCATGCCTTAAACCCTATTTGTTTAAATTGTCTTCTCCCCTAACTGCCGGAGGATTTGCAAGGAACATGTAATAGTGCTAGACTGGAAACTGAGTTCTGTAATTTTGCCTACGCGCACCAAGTAGACTACTGGTATTTGGCATCTGGGCTTCTTTCAGGCAAGATGTGCATGTGCAGGTTCTATATTATTTCAAAGTGTAGCCCCAGCATCATACGCACTACAATAAGGTCTAGTAATATTGTGTCAGCCCCAAGACCATCTACGTTAGGACTTTGATACTCTTACAAATTCAATATGCAGCTAACATAACTTTTATTTAAACCTACGTACAAATTATCATTGTAATCTCATTCTAATAATTAGATCAATACTCAATACCATGGCCTGAGTAACCAGCAGCCCCTAGTGTTCAAAATTAGTTAATATATAATAATCCCCAAGTGTGTTTCTAATATGACAAGGTTTCTGTAAATAAATACATGAAGATACAAGGAGCTGCCTTCCAACAACACTCAATGCACATTTCAACCCATTAAGTAATTTCTTCAGTGTTAAAAAAGTATGCTCAGATTCAAGGATATTAAACAGCAGAATTGCTGACAATGCTCCTCATTATTTTTCCCAAGAGCTGCATCTATTATAAGCACAAAAATGTGGGGCCATTTGTTTCAAATCTAGAAATGGTGAAGCAAGTTCAGCAAAGCATGAGGCTTGGTTAAGAAGGCCCCTCTGTATAATCTGGCAGCAATGCCAACACACACTTATTAAAGATACAAACTCCATTTTATCACCAACCAGTCCTGTTCTTCTACCTGAGTGAAACAGCCTAGGAACTGGAAAAACTTGCAACCTCAATCAAGCACAGGGATGTTACTCTTATTTAAAAGGAAAAAAAAAACCGAGAAGAAGAGGAAGGGGTCTGAGACTTGTAGAAATGTTTGCAAGAATGGATTGACAGCATGAAATGGAGCTATCTCCAGATAAACAGAGCCACCTCACTACACTTTGTGACTTCTAGTGCTGCACGCCTCTAAGGTAGATTTCTTTTCAAGATGCCAGGAACCTGCCTTTCCTGTTTGGAAGTCAGCAAGATCTCTGGAAGTTGCAGGCTCAGGCCCCACCTTGTTGCCTGTTGGCTAGCCATCTCATTCAGCCTACTGATGAAATGCACACATCAATGGGAACTTTAAAAATGTGTTCCTGGTTTTCCCCTCCCATTCCTCCAAAACAGAGTACACACACCCCAAAAGCCTCTGCACTTCCTCTATTTCTTTCACCTCCTCCACAATCCAACTTGCAACTATCTTCTGAGAGCAGAACTTGCATTCCTACCCATCAATTCAAGAGGGTGAAAAGAATCTAAAATGCATAAGGTGAGAAATAAGTTCTTTACCAAGCGATTGCTCACGCACACAAACACACATATATCTATATCCAATCCAAACCCATTAATCCAAAACCTTCCAGCATTTGCTGGAGACCCTGTTGCCTTTCTATCCTGCATAGCTACTTATAAATCCTCACATGGATCTGGGACGTACTGCTACAGCAGCAAGAGATCTATGGCTGGGGAGAAGCCATTGGAAAGTGCTGCCACCTCCACCACCGCCAGTCACTCCAAACACCCCGGGACTCCCGCATCCACCCAAACCCAGAGGCTTACCTGAGGAGAACTGCCGGAGCGCTGCAGATGTGGTGGGGCAGGGAAAAGGTGGGAGAACGCAGGACAGAAACTCAGAACATCTCTGCCCGCGGGCGCCTTACTCCAACCCAGCCATGGGGAGAGAAAAGTTCAAAATGAAAATAATAAAAGACAGAAGCCGGGTTGCAACTGGACGAGGCAGGAGCGGAGCGAGGGGGCCGCCGAGAGGCCTAGCTATGCGAATGGCAGCTGGAGGAAACAGGAAGGCTTCGGCAGAAAGGAGGAAGCCCGTCCTTTGTTTGCCAGGTTTTCCCTGAACAATGGCTGCTCCTGCTGCTGTCTCAGGCCCTCTGTTGGGGTATGGAGGAGGCTCTGCTATTGCACACTCGTTCGCTCGCTCGCTCCCGCGTACACGCGCACACACACCTCCCTGTGCCTTTCAGAAAGAGGCCCAGAAGCTATCCGAGGAGGAGGACCTCCCTCCCTCCTCCCACTTCTCTTCCCCGCTCCAGGGGCTGCTCTGCTCGCAGGAAAGAGGGAGGGCTCTGCTACGCCGAGGCTGAGAAAAACAAAAGGGAGAGACAGAGTCCGACCGAAAGAGGTAAATCCCCGAGGCGGAAGGGAGACAACGCAGCGGAAAGGCCAGAGGAGAGAAGGCAAGGGCGGGAGGTGATGCCAGCCCTTGAAAGGGAAAAAGCTCCCAGTTCTAAAAGTACGCACAGCTGCCTTGCAAAACAGATCTCGTAACTAGAAGAGCCCGAGCTTCCCCACCTTGAAAGAAACTCTCGGGCTGTCCCCCCCCCGCCCAAAAAAACCGCGGCCCAAGCAGGATGGAAAAGCTTCAGAGTGCGTGCTGTATTTTGCAGCCTGAAAATGCCCCGAAAGAAACAGAACTTTGCCACATCTGCGTGTTCTCTTGTCCTATACATCTGCACCAAATAAAGCCAGTTTTGACTCAGTTACAAGGGTGGGGAGAAGGAGTGAGATGAACTTGTTTCAAGACCACATTTGTACTATGAAGCTTCATACCAAAAAAATAGTGCAATCAGAAGAATAGTTCTAACAAGCAAATCCCTCTGAATTTAGTGGGAATCACTTCCAAGTAAGCATGATGAAAACCTGGCTGAAACTGGTAGGCTCATTACCCACACAAAAATAGGAAGCTAGTTCTATGAAAACTGAGCTGGGAGAGAGAATTGTGGCAAGCTAGTATCTGATCACTCCAGGTCCTTTATGTGTGGAGGTTTTGGTTTAGAATGAGCCAGAAGCCTGTGAAACAGCAACAGAAAATCATAATTATCCAGTTATACAGACTGGATATCAATGAACTGAGGCATTTTAGGATCATTTGGTTACACACCAGGAGTGCAACACACAGGATCTGATGAGATGAAGTCTTACAAAGCTCTGTCTTCCAATAAAGGGCAAGGAATTCAGAAGAAACGACCTCAGAGATAAGCTCCCTGCTATCTCTCCCAAATCTGATATGTCTCCCTGAGATGACTGCTGTACACTATCTAATGGTAGGGTTTGCCCTGCACTAGGCTCAACTTTGCAATCCACTTTCAGAATTACAGATTGAGCTGCCAATTTTCATACATATCACTAATAGGAGACTCTGACACTGCCTTTTTCAAGCTGGTATCCTCAGAATATTTTTAGACTACAATTTGTAGACTTCCTAATCAGCATGTGAATGATATACAGAAATACAACTGGTGAAGTGTGGGATTACTAGAATGGTTAAAGCTGCTGCTTTTGAATCTTTGCGTGTAATATAGATGCCAACAAAATAGGACCATTGTCAGGAAGTAAGTTACAAACTTAGTCTACAGCTAAGGCCTAAATCTGTCATGTATATATGAGTGTATGTGAGCATAGACTGATTGCCTTTTCCTGTTAAATATCCTGAACACATCTAGGATAAGATGGGATATTTTTACTACAGTAGTGTGACCTGCAAATGTGTGTGTTCACACCTTTCCTTTTAGAAATCAATTAAACCGGTCTTTCTGGATTATTAACATTAACAAAATCACCCTGTCTCTTTCACAGCTAGTGGAGCTGCCCTGAGGTATCAAAATTTTACCAGTCCAGTTCCCAGTAAACAGGATGTCAACAAGGACTTGATGGCACATAATCAATTACAAAATGACATCTGAAGGCAGGCATAAAATGTGGTACTACTTGGAAATTAGGGATACTATCAAATTTTCAGTATTTGTTCTATTAACACTATATTTTATGAAACAGTCATATTATAAAACAAAACACTTGTAAATGCTTTGGTAAATTAAAATTGCTAATATGCAACTGACAAATCACACTTTTTCTTGAGAATTCTGTTGCACTGTGTAATTTATAAACTTACTTCTTAAACCAATTTGGTGTTTTCCAGCAAATAGCATTTTAAGATGTACATCATGTAAAAAATGAGACCAGTCTTAAAACAAAACAGTTTCTCTACAGAGGAAAATAACAAATCAGAGGTGGATAGTTGCTCTACAAATGTGCAAATAAATAGAGCAATCGATTTGCATCTGTTTTAAAATACTGTGAACTTTTTAAACTAATGTATTTCTAGACTTACTGTAATAAAGCAAACCACAGGCATCCAATGCAAATTATGAAAAAATAAGTGAAAAGATGAAACGTGTAGTGATGTTAAGACACAAACCCCATCTTTTCATCATTGCATCCTAATGTCAGACACAAAGTCATGTGTTTTGCATAGCAACAGTGTGATGAAAGTTTTATAATTTGCCCCCAATGCCCCCCCCCAAGTATGCCTATGAAAGAAATCTTCAAATTATGGAAGGCAACAAATCCTTGATTAGCTTAAATGTATTGGAGACCAGAATGAGAATTATCATATTCTCATCAAATGCTCAGTTCAGAGGTCAGCAAACATGGCATTTTAAACGCCAGCTCAAAGGACAACAAAACAAAAGAAGAAACCATCACACTGCAGAAGAATTTACTCTATGTACTCTGAGCAACTGCATTTATGACTACAACTGAACATCTGTTTTCTTTTTCATAAAAGGAATCGGAGCTTGGATTTTATGTGCTGAAATACCATATCATACACACATATACCCACACACAATTTGGCCAAAGTACTACATGTCAAACTACTACTGGGACAAATCAAGACTATGCTTTGGAACAATAGAGCAACAGGAATGGTTCTAATTATCAGATCTAAGCTTCAGAATTCAGATCACAAATTTTCCAAGACTCAATCGGTTTCAGTGAGCAACCAGCCAAATTTGGGTCTGTAATATATAAAAACAGTTTTATGGGGTCAGTGCATCTAGCTTATTATTCCATAACAAGTACCAGTTTCAGATGCATCAGATTAAGAAGAGGCAATATAGCCCCCAATTCCATTTTTCTGCCTCCCTCTGGAGTCCTCTCCAAGTATGAATCAGATTTTGGTGCTGTAGTGCCAAAAGTCAGTGTCATTTATTATGGAAAGATAATAAAACTATTGTATAAGCCCCTAGAATAGCTTTCACTTATTTTTCAAAATAAAGAAAAGCATTCAGAACATTCCCGTAAGGGAAAAAAGAAAAAGAAAATATCACAAACATAATGCAGGCCACCTACTTTGTATCATTATCCTGCACACACTGCAATCTCCCCACCCCACCTCCCAAAAACACATCAGCCCTAAAGAAAGTCTAAAATATTGTATTCAATTATATACCCTGTCATTCATTTTAAAAATCTGGTTCTCTCAGCCTCAAAACATCAACTAAATTCACACAACATATTAACTCATAGTTAATTATTGTTTATTGAATTAAGTTATTTCCCTGGGTTTGCAAAGTACACTGAGCTGCAAACTATCTAACCACTTTTTAGCTTAGCATGTTGTGAGAATCCAGTCATCCTAGGCAAAATATTCAAACTATCTTGCTTAATGACTGTTGAGTTTTATTTTTCTGCAAAAAACCAAAACCCAACAGTCTACGCCTCATTTGAAATTAATTACACCAGAAGTAGGCAACTTGATACCAGATGATATGGATTACAGTTCTCACCAGCCCCAACCTGGATGCCCAATGGTCAGCACCATGGGAGTTTGAGTCTAAAACATCAAGTCTGTTGCTTAACAAAATAAACATTGGTTTTCACCATAATCTTATGGCAACATGTTTTCAAAAACTTTCATCTTAATTCTACTAG
This sequence comes from Python bivittatus, assembly GCF_059951505.1. Lineage (NCBI taxonomy): Eukaryota > Metazoa > Chordata > Lepidosauria > Squamata > Pythonidae > Python > Python bivittatus. The sequence continues at coordinate 44,424,347 of NW_028277125.1, read as the reverse complement.
CTGATCATCTCATATGGTGGGATATAAAAATAAACTAAATATTCTGCATAACACCCAGATATTGCAGAGAGCTGGTTAAGCTCAAGAGAGAAGACTAGGAAAACAACCAAGGTTCTTTAGCTGGGATGAAAAGGTATAGCTGCTATCGTATTCTCAGATCAAGTGGAACCTAGAATTTTAGCATAGTAAACAAAGCCAGTATTAGATTCACTCTCCCCAATTGCCCCTATGCTATTAAATGAAATACAAAACAGCTACAGTATTTTTTTTAATCTCTAAAGTTAAGCTGACCCATTTAAAAGGCTATTAGCAGTCTTTTTACCAGTTTGGGTTTGCGGAAAATACTTGTTACAAGTAGATGTACAGCAACAGGGTAAATGTTCCTTCTGGCAATAACACAGGGACCATGGATCTGTCATTTGGCATGACCAGCTGCTATGGCTGCAGTGATGATGACTGGGAAGTGTTGGTCCAATTATGGTTCACTATGATAGCAGAGACATAAGTCATCATTCCCCAAATACTGGTCAGCATACTTTGTGACAGAATGGTGAATAGTCTTGGAGAACTCAAAGGACCAGTTACAAACCAGTTTTTCAGATAAACTCAAAGTTCAGTGATGACAATGACAATATAAACCTTTGCAATAACCCTTTCTGAAAAAAATCCCTCGGAGAATTTGCTGGTGGTGTTCTTAATGCTGCATAGTGATAAGTGCCAATGGTGTAAGTAAGGGAAATGAAATACCTCAGTATAGAGGTATTAACAACAAGTATTTCTTAATCTAGTATCTATTAAAAATTCATGCTTCCTAATTAAAGGAAATCTAGTTCTTTGTTGTAAAGATATTAGAAATCTGATTATATATTGCAGAGTATTACAGAAAAAGAGCTTGTAACATCTGTGTTACCAATCCTTTCTCTCTCCTCTCCACATCTATGTTGATATCATACTGAGAAGGATATCCAAGTTAACCTAAACACCAATGTTGATTTGCTAGAACTGATTACTGAAAAATGAAATATTAAAATATATTACAGTATCCCTATTGCTAGAAACAAAAGTTATAGTTACTATGGCATTTCTAATTTGCAAACTATGTTATAGGCTTTATTGAGTTTGCTATCAAAATAACCCTGTGAAGCATATTAATATTTTATACAAATAGGACTGAGACTGAGTATTTCTTGATCAATGGTTCCATGGCAGAGATGGGATAAATCAAAATTTTCCAAATCAGAATACATCTCTTATTTCAGTACGTTATCTTTCAGATAAAAATACTTTCCCCAAATACCCTGGATACCACATCTCATGAACAGTAACAGTTGCAGTAACAGAGAATATATGTATTTCCATGTCTCTAGGAAATGAATGAGGCAAACAGGTTCTCCAGCAGAGCACACAGCTAGAAGTATAGTGATTCACGTTAGTTTGGCATAGTGATAAAAGAGAATTATCTTCACCCCTTCAGTATAGCTAAAACCAATATCCAGAAATTCTTCTGGGGGTGTTCAGGAAAATGAAAACGCTCCTGATAGGCCAGACCTGGAAGGATTTGGTCAACTATTGTATTTTAAGTAGCCTTAATCTGTGTACTACTTCTCTTTTCAACCCTAGAAGCAACACATAGGAAACAGAAAATATGTACTGTACATGCACCTGGGTGGATCTTATCGTCTACCCTTTCTCCAGTCTGCTGCCCTCCAGATAGCAGCTTTCAACTCCCTGTATTTCTAGCCTACAAGACTAAACGCCATTCTGGTTGGGAATTCTGAAAGCCATAGCCTAAAACAACCAGCTATCAAGCTGAGGAAAGATTTGCGAAGGCATCCTAGATATACAGCAGTCTTGTAAAATATTCCCAGATTCAGCTATGTGTCTTAGAAGCAGACCCACTGAGATGCAGCAACTCCAGCTGATTCTGGCCATGGTCAAGTTAATAATTTAAGATGCACTGGATGAATGCTGAAATGGATTGGGATGCAGCTGGCAAAAGTCCCATTTAGTCCCCAGTGGGAGGTACTGAGATATTCCTCCCCCAAATTCTGTATTTAGAAATCCTACAGTACCATCCTTCCCAGTTCACCCCCCTTTTTATACCTGCAGCTTTCTTTTCAGTCCTATTGTGTGTCCTGGTTCATCAGGCTTTTTACTGCACACTGTGCAGCTAGCACTGCTGCTCTGGGAGACATAAATCACATGGACACAGCTTTATGGCCATTGATCCAACCACGTGGCAACGGATGCCACTCTCAGACAAGCAGCATTTCCTCTTGTTATAAGAGACACAGCTGTTCAGAAACTCAAGCCTTTTTTGCAGGTGCCCCCCTCCACTTGCTAAGATTGGAATGGCAGTGGGTTAGGATATATTGGGAAATACGAAGAATGCAGATTGGATTAAATCTGCAAACCATGTGCACAGAATTCAGGCTTGAATGCATTGAGAATGCAAGGTTTTTTGGAGCCTAATTTCTTCAGAAAACACCAAAGCAGGTATCAGACTGCCCAGCAAATCCTTACACTTGCTATCCAGCATTTTTTATTATTCTGTATGTACATGAAGAAGAGCATACCCATCTCTGAAACGGGCAGTCTGCTCTGTGACTTACTAGCATAATAAATCGGAAGGAGGGGGAACTCTGCTAAGCAGGTGCTTCCTGTCACTTGTTTCAGGAAGTTAAGTGCTTTCTTCAGACCTTACTGAACTGGACCCTTGATTTTCCTCCTCCAAATCAAAGTTCTGGAGCTAAAGATTCTGACTTGCTCACATTGTGCTATCTTCACTCAGTGACGTTTCCAGGAGACTTTTACTCCAGACCTTGTCTGTTCTGTAATTCTCAGATTCACAAGAACTTGTGCTGCAGACACTGCCAAGTCAATTGCCACTGCCACATGAGAGCACATGGTTTCTTTTTTCTATTTTTTAAGCAGGGGCTCAGTGAAGGGTCACATTCACAAACAGCTTTAGCTCCAGGTGGATTTTATTAAGTTGCAAAAGCAATTCATTTTATGTCCAAGCTATTTTTACTCAAAACTTTTTATTGCTCTGGAGACATGTTTAACTAAAGGGACCTGAAGTAGTTTGATCTCTTCTGTTCCTTTTCTAAAGCAAAGTATCAGGTTTGTATTTCCTCCAAATTGAATAAGGCAACAAACTTATCCAATGCCAGTAATATTATGTGATAGCAATTTGATTAATTTGTATACTCTATTTTTTTCAATCACAAGAACGGCCAAGCATCAAGTGCCAAACTATGTCCCATCTAAAGATGTGGAAGTCTTGGTTTTTGTATCTTTCATCCTTAAAATCTCTAGTTAAACTCTGCTCTGAATTCTGAGATTTCTTGTCACACTTAAAATGATAGTCTTTAATAGCTATCAACTTGTTTTAGATGATATTCTCAGGATAGGTCTAATCTGTCTTCACAATTCCTGTGTTTGTGCTAAATTTAACTTATTTCTTATTACATTTATATCCCACCTTTTCTCTGAAAGCTCAAGGTAGCCTTGGAAGGGGAAGGGTTCCTCTATAATTTTATCTTCATAACAACCCTGTGAAATACGAGAATGACCCATCCTCTTTAAGCTCTAAGATCAAGTACGGACTTGAACCTGGATCTCCCAAGTCCAACTTCAACACCTTAATTACTACAGCACATCAGTACATGGAGTTGTGAAATGTATAAAATCCAGAACACAATCTTCATGTTATTCACATATGTCAATGCAATGTACCTGAAAGATACCTGACAAAAGCAGTTTTCCTCAGTTTGGTCTTACAGTCTTTTAGCTGAGAATTCTACAATCTGCAACATATCAAAGGATACAAGAGTGGGGAAGGCTGCACCAGAATATTTCTGAAAAAACAAACTAGATCTAGGGTATAGTCAGAGATATAAGATAAAGTTGGTATAATACTATTGTGATCAGAACATTTGAAAGCATCTTGCCCTAATTTGCAATGGTCACCATTTCCTACTGAAGTATCCATTAATTTTTCTATTATTATCTAAGATTCTGTAACTTTAGCCTCTCTGCAATCATACTGTGATTATATGTGAGAACTGCTTATAATAATTATCAATAACTAACCGCCCAGATGCTTAATTCAGACTGATGACTGGCTGTTAACTGGTTTGCCCATCAAAATTAGTTCACAGAATCATAGAATTGTGAAGTGGAAGAGACCACAAGGATTGAATCCAACTCTCTGCAATGTGCAGAAAAGCCAGTTAAACCATCCATGAGAGGATGCTGTCCAGACTCTTCTTCAAAAGCTCAAATATAGTATCTAAGGAAATCTGAACAAAAGCCAAACAAATGGCTTAAATCTGGATGGGGCAGTTCAATCCTGGATCTTGTATTTTTCAACATTTTTTTTTATCATGAGTTGGAAAATTGGTACATTCAAGATGACTTAAATTTGGGTGACATAGTCAATACTTTAGAAAACAGAAATAAAATTCAGAACAATTATGAAACACAATTTCAGGTTGCTTTAGCAGAAGCATAACTTCCAAATATGGGAAGGAAGAGTGTCATTTTATTCTATATTCATCACACTTCATTTGAGTACTGTATCCAGATCTGTATACATTTTTAAAAGATTCAGATAAATTAGAACAAAATCAGAAAAGGGCCACCAGGAGGATCAGGAGACTACAAACTAATCCTATGAACAGAGAATGAATAAACTGGGAATATTTACCTTTGAAAGGAAAGATGACAGCATTCTTCAAATACCTGAAAGGATGTTACACAGAAGAAGATCCCAACCTATTCTTCCCCAATTTTAGAGTACAGGATTCAGAACAATGAATTTAAGTTACAGGAACACACATCTCAGTCTAATTTCCTATTAGTAAGAGCAGTTCAAAAGCGGAGCGCATTGTTCAGGGAGGTGGTAGGTTCTCCTTCACTGGATATATTCAGCCAAATACTAGTCAGTCATCTGCCAGACATAGTTAGATTACAACTGCTGCACTCAGCTGATGAAGATGGACTTGATGGCTTAAATGTCCAACTCTGTGGTTTTCATAATTAAACTATGATGCACAAGAAAAAAACCATGGATGCAAAAACCACTGTGTGCATGGAATATTCCATGCACAGATCAGGCAGTATTGAATGGCCCATGCATGGAATGAAAGAAATATGTTTTGTCTGTGCATGGACTAAGATCATGATTGGGACGCAGCAAGGAAAAGGAAAGCCAGAAACATATGGTGGTGAAAAATGCAGCAGGTTGTCATATGAGTGTGGGGTAGCAACAGTGGGGAAAGAAGGCACACAGCAAAGGGGAAGTAAAGCAAGTCTGTTGGGCAGGTATAGATGGCAGGAAAAGAAAGTATACAATAGTGCAGAGGTAAGGTGAGTTTGGCAGCTGGGTGCAAAGTGGTAGTAGCAGGGAAGGAAGGTGCAAGGAAGGCCAGTTGAGTATGCCATGCCACTGCAGTGGTAGGTGAGGGGAGGTAAAGGAAGGAGCTGGAAAAATCAGCAGTTAAGCTAGTGTCCAGGCCATGTGGAGGAGTAGGACACAGGGTTAAAGTTCTCCTGGATTTGCTTTGCTGAAATTTGAATCAGCCTTAATAATACAGGTTTTGCTTTGTCCAATCCATGACCCATCCAGAATGGTCAGGTTGAAGTTCCAAGGGACAGTGTCTTTTCTTTATTCATGGAGCGATGTACATTTTTTCCCTCATGCACAATGCTATGGAAAAGCCTAAAATTCATGTGGTTCTAGAATAGTTTGCCAGGGTAATCTACACAAAGCTACAGAAAAAATATATACCCTGAGGATATTTTGCTGGACAAAATACTATTTATGCAGCACAATGTCATTCACAACCTGTATATAATGTTCCACTTCAGTGGCTTCTGGCAAACTCATCATTTCTGCATTTCTGTAACCTGCTGGTTTCATGTTACTTCAATGCAATGGAAATCCTATTTCTGGCAGAAAAGGGGCAAAAAGAACTGGAACAGGACAAAGACAGGTTCAACTCTTCAAACTAGCTGCTGCCAACAGTAAGGAGAGAAAGCCATAAACAGGCCCACAAATCCATAGACACTTTTCATCTATGAAGAATATTTTAGAAGAAACCAAAGCCAGGGAGATGACCAAAATCCCAGATTATCTCTTTAATTAGGAACAAAGGAACCAGGAGATAGGATCAAAGAGAAGAGGGATAAGCATGTTGGAAAGAAATGTGTTTTTGGGGTTGGGGGAGAAGAAATGTAACACAGTAAAGGAAAGAAACCATCACAGCCACTTTTGAAACTAAAAGAGTTTATAAATCCATAATCCCACATCTTTTCCAATCCTGACCTTTTTACCCTACATACTTCCACTGAAGATAAAGCATAACTGAACATTGCTTTAAAAGGTTTGTATTCTTATAACCCACTGAATCACAGACTAGCTAACCACATTATACCAAAGCATGTTGTACTACATCAGTCAATATGGTTAGTTTACATACCACAAAACTGAATGGTTGTAAACCATGAATGAATTAAACCATAGTTAAAGGGGGTGAACAAACTTTTATCAATATATCCCTCCATCTCAGCTGTTGCCTGGAGAACATGCACTATGACACATAAAAGCAACAGCCCATCCTTTCCCATTCTAACATTTTCAAGATACGGACTATATCCCATGGAATTCCCAACACACATCTTGGAAGTTTATAGTCCAATGCATCTGGAAGGTGTCAGCTGGGGCAATATTGTGCAAGGATCCTTGTACAATGTCAGCAACCGCAAAAAACAAACACAAACCCACTGCATATCATGATAAGTTTCTCTATAGAAGTGTACAATTCTGATAAGGTTAAAATAGTTGAACTTGAACAAGTTAAGCCATGTTTGGGAGGAATTCTGGGAGATGCAATTCTGTCTTCCAACACAGAGGGTGCTAGGCTGGGAAAGGCTGATGTAAAACAAGTTGTTTCCCCAAAAGAACCCATTGTGTAAAGAAGCAACTGATCACCTTTGCATGGATTAAAGCAGGGAGGGTTTCTTGTCAACCCATGGGATAAAGCTCAGAGAAGGGAAGAAAATCAGTGCTTCATAAATTCAGAAGGGGGATTGTGAAGGTAAAAAATGGGGAGGGCAACAAAGCCACAAATAACTTTAAAATAGTCACCAAGATTGCTACTGCTTTTCCATAATAAATTCCATTAAAAAAATGACTGGGCTAACTGAAGCAAACCAAAGGACTGGGTTTCTATGGCACCTAAATAAAGGAAGTCATTTCCCATCTCATTTTAATCCCTATTTTAATTTTAAATACACCGCATTGCAAATACACACATAACAAACACACCAGGCTGCAGAAATTGGAGAAGGATACTGATGGCATGCTAGCTATTTATCAGCCACCAATCTCCCTGCCACTCTTGCTGCAGTGTCACAGACTGCCAGATAGAGTAATGATCTGAGAATCAGGAGACTACAATAGTTAGCCAGTTACAAGGAGATATGGTAATAGTAGCAGCTCAGCTTAATCCAGCTAGTCCATGGAGGAAAGCCACTGGACTGCATAGTTGTAGAAGCTGGACAGGTATGAGAATTCTTTGTGTATATGTAAGTACCATCACTGCTTGATGGGATAACAGCATAAGTTGCATAGTGTGCATATATGCAGAACTGATGGCATCAGCAATTCGCCTGGGTGTACTATGTGATGTGCATTCCAAAATCTCCCAATCTTTGCTGCTTGCTATACTGGACCCAGTACAAGGTCACTTTCTAAAGACAGGTCACAATTGGTTTCCGTTTTTCAGCTGATACTGTTTCTCTGCTGAGAATAATTTGCAATGCTTCTGAAACAAACAATTTCAGCTAATCAATTTTGCTGTATTTCTAATTAACTCTACTATGAAAAGAGAAGACGAAAACATAGTAGTATTTTTACAGTGGGAAGCCTTAGTTGGATCCCTATGACACAAAGGATGCTGGAATTCTTTGGCAAGGAGCTTGGTATCTACTGCTGAGCCTTGCACGGGGCAGTTTGTAAATTCCAAGCTAGTCAGAAAGTGTTATCAGACAACACCAGTGAAGTCAGCAGGGAGTAGCAGCATCTGCAGCCCCAAGATTAGAACTTGCTAAGTGTTCCTTCTTGCTTGGACACAGGGTTGGAGGATTAAACAGGAGAAAAAGGAAGAACACCTACTCAGTAGGGAGCTCTCTATTTAACTAGGCAGGATCCCAACAGGGACTGTAAACCAGTCTGGATTGGACTATACTGTCCTCCTGGGACAGAGCTGGCAGGAGAAACTATTCCTGGTGCATTCAACATTCCCCTAGGAATCCAGATGCTAGAGCTAATGGAGAATATGGGGCAATGAGTGTGTTTGAGCTATTGTGTATATTAATAAAAGTCTGCATTTGTGTATTTGTGCAAATATATGGGTGTTATATACTAAATATAGGCATTCATAAACACTAGGCATTCTGCAAATAATACAGTAATTTGTGTCTCTGAGCATGAACATTTGTTGTTCAAACATGTAGGTTCAACCTACATGTTTGAGCATCTGGGCTCTGGGAGATGTTTTTAATCTATCTGCAGTTGCATTTTCATATTTTTATTTTAAATAGTTGCAAAGGTAACTGGTTTCCTAAGCATATACATTTGAATTCTAGATTTCAAGATATTATCCTGACATAACCAGATTCAGTAGTCATTTCCCAAAGGATGCATACTGATGCATAAAAATACCCACCTCAGTACATCTATTGGGCAGCAGGAGGTGGATAGCTCTCCTAGAATCTTCCCTATCTTGGGTGCCTTCCACATCATTGTTAGTGTCAAATAGCTGTCATAATTACCAGCCCTCACAGCCACTGGTCATGTTAGCCTAACATTATGGGAACTCCATTTAACATATCTAGAAAGCACCTGACTGTGGAAGACTGCTTTTTTCCTAATAACACCTCCATCATGGCAAACCAAATTTAAGGCACCTCTCATTAACAAATGGACTAGAACTAGGTTTGTTTCACAGAGGACACCTTAATGATTTAACATTGTCTCCTATTCATGTTTTCTTCTGAATTTAGAAAACTAGTATAATACACTAGTGGTAAGGAGTTGGAGTAGGAAGACCCAGGTTTTAGTCCACCTTCAGCCACAGAAGCTTACTGGGTGACTTTGAGCCAGTCACACACTCAGTCCAACCTACCTCACAGGGTTAATGTTGTGGGGGAAAATAAGAGGAGAGAGTACAATATTGTCCACCTTCAGCTTCTGAATGAAAAGCAGGATATAAATCAAATAAATCAATAAAACACCTGTGTCACATGAGCCATAAATGAGTAGTAAGTTTTTTCTCCCAAGAAGATGAACAAGGAGCTCTACAACCTCTCCTAATGTCCCATCAACTGAAGGAAACCACAAGTTCTCCTGCAGCTGCCTGATAAGAACCTTTCCTGTAAGTCCCATTTTAGGAAGTGAGTCTTATGCAGAAAATTTGAGGAGCAGGCCTGATTTTCCTCTTGTCACTATTTCTCTGATCTTTCTTTGCCCAAGATTACATGCATACATATAAAATCTTCAGCTTGCACTACTGTCAGGTCTATGAAAATGACCCTACCAGGCCTTTTCCCAAATCCCATTAGATAACAAGATGATGTCAATGTCCAAACTGGATTATATATCTAGGAGAGCAATATCTGTTCTTGCTTTAAAAAGGAAAGTAAAAGAAGCATGTATCTCTCACCTAGTAATTAATAGACATAAACTGTTACGTTGAAATAAGAAGTCTCTTCTCTAGTATTATATTGACAATACAATCTATTAATACTATTAATATCTATGTTATAAGCATTACTAATATGTGAAATCTCAAGTCAACCTCTCAAATCATAAGAATGACTTTCGAACTTTTAAGTACCTAAGATACAAGGGAGGGTTTGTTTTTTTAAAAAAAAAACAACAATCTTCTAAAGTTGACATATTCTGGCACCACTTTTAAGTGAGGGAGGGGATTGTCTGGGGACAAAAGCATTGATTAATCCATCTTAAACTAAAATGCGGCTTTTCAAAGATCAAGTTTTAATTATTATTATTATTATTACTATTATTATTATTATTTATTTGACTTGTCCCCGCCCATCTCCCCACAACAGGGGACTCTGGGCGGCTTACAACAAACTGAAATCGGCAATACATAATTAAAAGATTATAAAACCAAAGTTACAAAGAGAAAGATAAAAAGGCTAAAAAAATCCAAGAGGCCGATAGAGGCCACACCAGGCTGCTAAGGGGCCAGCCAACCCCATTTTTGATATCCTCCCTCCCCGCCCCAGGCCAGATGGCAGAGCCAGGTCTTCAAATTCCTCCGAAAGGCCTGGAGTGAGGGGGCCTGTCTCACCTCCGGGGGCAAGATGTTCCAAAGGGCGAGGGCTACAGCAGAGAAGGCCCGCCTTCTGGACCCCACTAATCGAAGTTCTTTTACCGCGGGGATCCGGAGCATGCCTTCTCTGTGAGATCGGGTGGGACTGGTTGAAATCGTGGGGGCGAGGCGGTCCTTGCCAGAAAGCCATTTCCACACACTACTTGTCTCAAAGTAATTTTCCCAACAAGAATGGTTTTATTTTCATTAGCTAAAAGAAACTGTGGTCTCAAATATAACCAAAATAAGAACAAAATATCACCGGTATCACTCATACTGAAATACTGGCTTCATTGGTTACTAGCACTACAGCTGACTGAGGAAAAAAAAGAAAAATGCTACAAACTATAGGAGATACAGTAATTCTTTAAACCATAAGATTTAAAAGATTTAGAAAACAAACACATTCTCAGTGTTCCAGCAAGACCTTATATGTTTTACACAAGGCTGATTTAATACAATTAGGTTAGGCATTACTAATCTTATTGCTGTTCTAGTCTTATAAGAATATTATATATTTTCTGAGTTAAGGATATCAGTGCTGAGCAGCAAATTTATTCCAGCATCCTCTTTCCCATACCTCAACTCAGTTTATTATCAAAAGCCAGGATTTAATTTCCCCACTATACTGAGTACATACTCACCAGTTATAAGGCACTGAAATGCTTCCAGCACTACACCTATTGGGGATCAAAAGAACTTTAAAAAATGTCTGCCCCCCTTGCCCCCTTTAAAAAAAAAAAGCTCATGTCAACAGTAATTCCTCAGCTTTGCATCAACAGAGGACAAAACTGGCATCTTTCCAAATTTTGGTAGCCATGTTGTCCCCATTGGGCAAAACAAAAAGATGCAAGGAAACATGTTTTATGGCAGTACATCAGTGTTCCCCAACTTGGGTAATTCCAGGAGTGTGGACTTCAGCTTCCAGAATTGTCAGAAATGGCAATGCAAGCTAGAAAGTCTAGGATTTTTAAGACTTTGGAGTTCTGTAAATAGCAGTGGTATAATATGACAGGCAGCATTAGTTTTATACATCCAAGTGCTCTTTAAACAAACAAGCAAGCAAACAAAGCTGCAGGTCCCAACTGAGAAATGGGAGAGGTGCTACTAGCTGAATCCAACTGCACTTACTAGCCTTGCAGGAGGAATTGCATTACACTCTTCCCCACAAACTACTGGACCAAAATACTTTTAAGGTGAAATGGAAAAAATCCAGCAAGGAAATATTCTAAAAATGGAATTATGCTTTGCTGGTTGGTCTTAATGGGAATCACAATCCAGCATGTCTGAAGGGCATTGGGTTAGGGGGCTGCCATAAAATGTTCTGGCCCACAGCACCCTTTAATAGTTGTAGTTCAAGCCAACATAGTTTCTGTGTTCAGTATTACAATATATATACAGTATTGATACACTATTTACTTCTTTTTCCCATAAGAGCCTTGCTCCTGAGGAAGAAAGGCTCTCCATTTAAGTATCAGGGCTGTTGCAGCCCTCATCATGCTGGTGTACTTGAACCTTGCCTTAGCTGCTCATCTAGATTTTTTAACTTTAGACTGTTACTTGTTTGCTGTTTACACAATCTACTCTAAATACCAAATATTGGCCCTGCTGCTTTGGATCCTGTACAGGTTTTGGATTAATAGATGTCAAGATGAGGGGTTCAAGGCTAGTCTCCTTGCCATTTAGATATACTCATGAAGGGAAATTAGGATTGGGGGAGGAGCATCGTTAATGAGCCTATTTCCTCTCTGAAGTACTAGAGGAAAACTATCTTTAAATTTCAGTGAGAACTTTTGCTAAAGTCCATTCTATGGAACACTAATGCCAAATAAGGCTGAGAGATGGAACAGAAATACAATAAATGCTTCTAACAGTAGTCAGTTATACTTCTATGGTACTCCTGATGTGACAGGACAGTCCACATTGGGACACCTTTATGTTTCCTCTTGATCTATGGTGCCCTTCAAACATTTTTCTAGCCATGTGAAAGCCACTTACTCAGACTGATTCCATGCTGCTGAAAGCTACATTTAAAAACACAATCTTAAACATGATGAATTAAAATAAGATTGATTGAACTAAACGGGGCTCATTCCCAAGGAGGTGGATATGTGACTGCTATGTACGTTATATGTATGTGTGCTTCTCACAGAATAGAAAAGGTCCATAAAATAGTTTTATTAAGACACCACCATCATTTAAACATAACTTCTACTGTTTCAGATCCAATCATGGAAAAACTGCATAGCTGAGAGAATGTTTTAAAAATCTGTTAGAAACTTCTGTGTAGGCAGGCAATATTAAAATAGTTTTCTCTTTCCCACAGAGTAAACAGCTGAAAAGAACTTTCTTGTTCATCATACAGCTGAACCAGATAAAGGGAAAACGTTGTTGCTTTTTTAGAGCTCTTAATTGCTCCAAAGCAAGGAGAAGCAGCTCTCACTACTCTTATTTGTACAGAAAGTTTTGGGATAGGATAACTACATTTCTGTTAAGAGGCCATTTTTTTTGCATTTTGCAGCCAGAGTTATCAGAATGAGAGAGTCCCTAAGCAGTGCAAATGTAATAATTATGGCCTAAACACAGTCTTTTACTTCTGTATCTGTAAAAAATACACAGGATGAGTCAAGTAATCTACCAGTTTCACAATGTAAATATGGATGCAACAGGATCCAAGCTCAGCACTCAATTCTAGATTTTATGCCAAGTTCAGATTTTTTTTCTTTCTTTACTCAGTAACACTTACATAGCTATCTTGACTCAATTTCCTCAATGTCTCTGGCAATTTAAATTTTATTTTGTTAAGATGAAACATACCCCATAGTGTTCCTAACTCACTTACAAAGATATACATTTGTCAGATACCTAACTGATAACAGAAATAGTATTCTCTGGAGTACACTACCTAGAAATGAGGGCCAATAAAATTTGTGACAACCCTTTTGCCAGAATGACTGCATGACAAATACCACTTCATAAAAATATGACTTCAAAGCATATTTTGGAAAGAATCAGAAACATGGTGTGTAATTCCCGCTAACGTACTTAAGACAAATAATGGCTAATGGCTAGAATGGCACAAAACAATCTTATATCCTCTATCACCAGGTCTATGGCAAAATTTCAGTCAATGAAAATGTTCTATACAGTAGTGAGTAAAGATCTGCAATATTTGAGTTTCAAGGAAATATTTGAAAATATTCTAGTAGGTGAAGGAACAATATTTAGAATGGAATTGCAATCAATTCTGCAAGTTGAGATTCCCTTCCACCACCATGTTAAAGTCCACAATGAGCGTCTTAGATCAGGAAGGGTCAAACATCCTAAGTTTATTCTGCCTTTGACCTCTATGGATTGCACTGTTCTAATGAGCTAGATAACTATCACATCTTAAGATCCTGGCCTAGTGGTTGGTGATATTGCAATAGAAACTTGAATTACCTTGTATTTCATGTGCACTTGCTTCCCTAAAATATAATTGTACGGTGAGACTTCGTGGCAATTTTAGAAAGAATGTAAACACTGTACAATCAGAAAGGATTAGGTGACAACGAAATGCAAAGTATATATAAAAGTGCAGGATACATGAAAATAAAATTAAAAAATGCATTCCGTTGTTCTAGATTACCAGTTAGTGGGAATTAAAAATCCCTGGTCAGAAAGTCTAAAAACCACAAGAAAAAACTCTGGATGCTGGGGGAAAAATTATATTCCTTAGATGAAGGCAACAGTTCTGGGGATTGCATTCAAGAGAGAGATTGACAAGCTTAGAAAGGGGTCAGAATAGAAGTGGCGAAATGGCTGATTTTCAGCAGCACAATTTTTGTGTATTAAAAAGGTGTTGAAATGGGAACAGAAAGCCTCTAGAAGACAATGGTTTCAATTTCCACTCTTACACCCCTTTGCCAGTGCCTCCAAAGAGTCCAAAATGGCATTGCAAAATAGCAGTGATTTTGGCCATACCTGGCATCTAGGAAGGTTTTTAAAGCAGAAGTGGGAGCAATTCTTCTCCCAGAAACTCCTGCTTCTATTCCTACCTTTAATTCCCCCAACACTAAAAATGGGGCACTGTCCTTACCAGTGACATCAACTTTGATCTTCATGCTGATTGGGGAAGCAAGTTGCAGCCTCCAATCCTGGGAAAGCTGCCCGCTCAGCTTAATTGTATAGCTTTGTGCCATATGTGAACCAACCATTGTAGCCCAAATAAAAAATAGTAAAAAGTAACTTTGGTGTAGTGTGATGTGAATGATGGCTTGTTCTCATGCGGCTGAAAGAAGCTGCAAGGTCTTCTTATTGTATCTAGTGTTATGCCAGGTATTTAAACCCAAAATTGGTTTAACTTCCCATTATTGCTTGCATCTCCTCCTTAGCCCTCCAACCTCTACCAGGAAATATAACTTAAACTTAAAACTTGGGCTAGCAAAGCTCCTTCAGAGGGCAGGAAATTGAGAATGGTGAGAGAGTTTTTTAGTCCCTATCATCTCTTGCCATTTTTCTACTGCAATTGCCTCTTCCAGCTGCTCCAGCATAGGTTTTCAGAGGTCAGTTTATCTTTGCAGATATGACTCTTGAGGGGAGGCCAGCTTAGGGAAGTTCTTCTCAAATATGTAAGACAGATGGTTAGGTTGAAAAGGGACCTGAGAGTTTGTTTAGAAACAGCTTCTTTCAGCAGAAAGCAATGTGTGAGTGATTGCAAGAGAGCTAGCTAGACAGTAAAGGGGAATTCCAGTTTGCTGCAGCTTTAGCCTGTCCCAGTAGGAAGCACTTCCTGCCTCCTGCAGTCCCCCCCCCCAGCCTTGCCCATCCCCTCTCTATTCCCAAGACTGGTGCATGCCCAGGCAGTGCTGAGTGCCCCCCAGGCTGGCAACAAGGAGGCTCCTTTGTATTTTTCTTGGAATTGATTGGCTGGTGAATCCCCTAGGCAGCCAAGCGGCAGAGTACAGCGAGTTGCTGCAGTCTGGCTGGCAGGGTCTCACATGCACCCAGCATGTGACAGCTCCCAATTAACTCCTGCTCCAGTTCTGAACACACGCAGCAAAAGCTGCACGCATGGCCAATATAGCTCTCTCATCTCCCACCAATGATCACCAATGGATATTTACTGCTCATGCCTCCATTCACCACCTACTGTCTCCATCCTCATTCTACTGCTTTTCCAACCTATCAAGCCATCACGGGCAGCAACGCTCCTATGCTGAAGTTCTCTTTTCCCGGCCAACAGTTCCTATCAGCATCTACTGCCATCCTGTGGCTTGGATAATAAGAAATCGCCTTCCCCTTGGTTTGCTAAGTACCCTGTTACCACCTTCAAATGTCCACTGCTGGGAGAAACTGGAACAATAATATCAGCATTTGCTTAAATTTGGTTCAGTATTATTTATCTTCGTGAAGTTACAGCCAGCATTTAAACCCTGAAGCCCAACACTGCCCAGCCAGTATTTCACTTATATGCTCCACTGTTTTTCAGGTACCTCCTTCCCACATTCTTTCAAACCCATAAACAATGCAGAGTTCCCCATTTTCTAGTTGCATTTTCCACAAAGTCCGAATTAAGTTCATGTGCTTCTCTCACAAATCACACAAACACCCTGATGCTGGTGGGGTTCACACAACATAGTAGGCTAAAATGTGATTGGCTAGTTTGTGGTTCAGTATGCTATGCAAACTAAGTCAATATGATTAGTTTATCATTCAGTGTACTGTATGAACTATGCAATTTGATTAATTCATTAGAATCAGGACGATTTTAGCTGCATAACATGAAAAGTTACCCAGGTCATGGCTGCAAATGTACTACTGAAGTGGATGGATCTTTTCATTGGGAAATGTATTATCTCATCCCTCCCTGCCAAACAACCTAAGTGAAGTTTGTGTTTGTACAGATGTCCATTGAACAACATTACAGGTAGTCCTCGACCATTCATTTAACAACTGAAGTTATGACAGTGCTGAAAAAAGTGCTTTATGGACCAGTTTTCACTCTTATAACCTTCGCAGCACCCCTGTAGTCACGTGATCAAAATTCAGGCGCTTGGCAACCGGCATGTATTTATGATGGTTGCAGCATCCCAGAGTCACGTGATTGCCATTTGCGACTTTCTCAGGGGGCTTCTGGCAAGCAACGTCAATGGGGGAAGCCAGATTCACTTCATGACTGTGTGATTCGCTTAACAATCATAGCAAAAGCTGTAAAACTCAAGAACTGCATCACTTAGTAATGGAAGTTCTGGTCCTAATTGTTGTCGTAAGTCGAGGACTACCTGTAATCTAGTCAGAGAACACTCTTCATACCCTTCCATTTTAATTTTTACTTTCCTCATTCATAAGCCACCATCAAGGATCTGTCTCACTGCATGCTTCCCCTTATTTCTATTTGACATTTCTATATCATTGGTTAATACCTCCAAACAGAAAAGTAGTTTCCTAACCCATGTATTGCAAATAACTGAGTCTATGATAAATTGTACACTATCATTTATTTACTAGAACTCCTGTTGAAATCAGAAGCAGGTGACAGCTGTCTGGTCCTTCTTATTTTGAACATGCCTAGTGGCATCAGCAAAAATTATCCTTATATAGTTTAGTCTCAAGAAGTAACACTCAGAACATCGGGACATATATCTGCACTAGATCATTTGGGTATTTCAACACTTACATAGCCTAATAAACAATGCTAGTATTTCTTTTAAAGATTGGTTTCTGATCCAAAAGGAAATGAAATCAAAAGAATTACTGTTACATCTCGGGACGTGAGTCTGTTCCTTACTGCAGAAGAAAATTGTTCTTATTCAGAGTGTATCATATTCAGACTGGGAATCTCAGTTTCCTTTAAAACAAACTTTAGCTTCTGGTCCTTACAACTAAGGGGAAACATTCTGCTGAAAATTCAGAAACCAAAGAATATCTTAAATAGATTTCTGGAGAGGAGTAAGCAATCTGTTTGGCCTCCAAATATTTTGGACTTAAGCTACAGTCATTCTCTAGTTAGCATGAATGATGGCAAACAACTGTAGGCGCTCTAGCCCCCAAAAGCTGGAGAGCTCCTATTTGCCTATCACTATTCTAGAGGTAATAGTAATAAATAAATAATAAATAAACAAATAGTATATAATACTATTAGTATATAAATATAAATATGTTTATATTTATACATTTATATTTATATATAAATAAATATAGTAATAAATAAATAAATAAGGTCTACACAGATACTTACTCAAGCCCTTGCTCCTATCATGTTGAATCAAGTACCTCTATGGAAAATCTCTCCCTCATTTGCTCAAATATATTTTAAATTCTATCAGAAAAAAGAACAAAGGATGCATTACTTTTATTTTATTTCCTTGATCTCTATCCTAATCCATCTTGACAACTCAGAACAAAAAGCAATTCAGAGATAATATTTACAATAATTTAGAACTGGCATTTCCTTCATAGAATACAACCACTGGATCAGATAGCCTAAGATACTTGGTCCTCATTTTCTGCTGTGATGCTTCATCTAAAGATGAGTGATAGAGAGTCTGGCAGCAGTAACCCTGGTTTATGAAAGTGGTGGGACTTGAAAGGGAAGGATTCCAGCTATAATTTCCAATATGACAGCTGGCAATTCATTTTTAAAATGCAATGCCTCCCAGTCATGTTTTCTGTCTGAGAGAATAAAGTCAGAATAAAGGACAAAAATAATCTAGAATGCTTCCATGTTGGGACACAATAGTGCAATGCAGGCATTACTCTTCCTCCATAATTTGAAAATGTATTTATCACTGTGATTCCATGCTGAACTTACCATTGAGCTACTAATCCTGCAATCTGTATCCTCAGGTGAATAGTGGAAGTGAGCGGTACGTGGCAGGTGAGCAGCCTCAGATATTCATAGCCATCTATAGGCAAATATGAGTTTTAAAATACATTTTAAATGTATTTTTGTACACCCATGTTTGAGTAAATGCATGAAGAGAAATAAAAATATCACAAGTAAAGCGACAACAACAAAGCTAATGATACTGTAGAACAAATAATGGATAACAGCATTGCATTCTCTGCCAATTAAGAAAATGCAAACAAGTAATGCTGGGCAATTATGTACAAGAAGGAATGATTTCATAATACTGTGAGTTTTTTGTGAAATAAGGAAATACAGTATCTCTTTGCCATTCCACCCTTTAAAGACTTTTATTTCCAAATGTATTAGAATCCACCCAGCCCACCCCCATAAAGGGCCATGTTAATTCTTAAAAACATGGAGAGAGGAATGGTGAAAATACAAGAAAAGGTTTGGGAGGAAGGTAATCTGAATTCTCAGTAATATCTGATACTTTTACATTAAGAGAGGCTAGTGAGAAAGCTCTTGTAGCCCAGTTCTAACTGGATATCCTCAGCAGCACAGTAAGAAAAAGCTAGAATATATGTTTTGCAGCTGCCACATATGGAGTAGACCTTGAGGTAAAAAAAAAAAAAAAAAGGTTCCTGTCAAACAAAGGCCAGAGTTACACGATCTGACCAACCCAAAGTCTTTGTGTGATTGTGCCTGAGAAGGAATTTTTGAGGAAGAAAATTCAAAGGCACTTTCTGAAACATGCATATCAAGATCTTTGCAGATCAACAGATTTATTGAGTTGAAAGTATTCTCAGGGTCTCGATCCCTTTGCATCAAGGCAGACATTCCTATATCCTACTGCTCCCAGCAGACAAGCTTACATCTTGTAGATTAATGTTTAGAGAAGCAGATAATCAAGCAATATTATAGTACTGGTACTTGTAGATCAATGAATTCATTTAGAAAACAGTTTCAGCACATAACCATGTGATGTACAATGAACTCAAATTTATCAGTCAGTCTTTCACATTACAAACATGGAAGCAGAAACCATTCACAAATTTAAACATTTTGATCCTTTTCCAAGCAGACTTTCTCATCTGACTCACTGCAATCTTATGAAAATGGTTTTACAGGATGCCATCCATGGCAACCCCCTTGAAGTTATCTGCGCTCAATTGTAGAAATTCTTAGTCTCCTGATTACATGGAAATCTTCATCATGCAACTCAGCACCTGGTATGACATTCTACACAGAAGCTTCACTGACTGAACTGTGACAAAGGGATAGCATGCCCAGCACCAGCTTCAGTCATTATAGCCCTCTTCTCCACCGTGTACTTTGCCATTTTTGTCCTTTTCAAAATTAAAAAAAAACTTTTTAAAAAATCTGAATTTGGGAAACTGGAGAACTATAAAGCAAAAGACAAGTGAAAGGTTTTGTACAGAGCAAACACTGGGATCAGACATTTTCCTTCACTCTAAAGAATGATGGTGAAGAACTAGCCTTGTGTTATCCTTTGGAGAATGGAAGAAATACAGAGCTACACCATATGTAGAAATGGCCAATGGAGGCAGCTCTTTTGTTATAACTTACAAATGCCACTGCTTCCTCTTTAAAGGCAGACACCCACAGCTGGAAACTCCTCCAAGTTAATGCACCCCCCTCCCCAGAAGAGCAGCCACATGAGAGGTTCATTAAATGTTTCTAGCTGGCAGAAAGCCAGAACTGGAGCTTGTTTGTTCTTCATTCCAATAAACAGTCTGTCATGAACTCCAGGAGCAAAATCATGGGGAAATCTTCAATTTCAACAAGAAAAAAAAATGCATACACAGATATATAAACCTAGCAGTTTACTCCTCATTCATAATTTTTGAAAAAGGCCACATTCATTTGGCAGGCTGATTTGATTCTCCTGGGAGACCCTCTGAATCCCAGAACAATTATAATACCTTATCTATAAACATGATTATATCATAACTTGGGACATGACATGGTAACAACACAGCATTTGTTTCAAATGCAATGTTGTAGGAAGGTGAGATTTAATAAAATCCTTGCTGCATCACACGCACACACATACCACAAGGCTCAGCCTGAAAAGCAAAACAGCAAGAATGGCATTATCCTGCACATGCATTTGTGAGCATTTAGCCACAGATGTAGCAAGAATTAACCTCAAGCTCACTGAGCAAGTCTGTATGTGAAAGGCCCTCAGAGAAATCAGGTATGTCCAAGCTGCAGACTTGAAGCCAGATCCAGGTACCATGAACATGAGCTATCCTGCCAGCCCCCACTTCAGTCAATGGGGCAAGGTAGGCACAGAGAGAGAGAGAGGTAAAATCCTATAAAAGTGTGAAAGGAAGGGGGGGGAGAAACCCATGCTGTGCCTGGTGCTTTAAATGTTTGGCCTGGCTTTGGAGGGAGAGCACGTGACTTTCTGCTTGAGGAAGCAGCAGCCGCTCTGGCAGCTTCCAGCGGGAGATGGAGGAGGAGGAGAAGGAGGTAGTAGTGGTGGTGGTGGTGGTGGTGGGGGAAGGGAAACAGGAAAGGAAAGGGCTTGTTTAGAAGAAGGGATTGCTGCAAGCTAGGGAAATAGATTCAGCCAGACAACAGGTAGGGGGCAATGGCGGAACCAGAGAGGTTAGCCACTCAAATATCCAGTGTCAGAGCAGGCAGGCAGTTCTTGGACTCTGGGAGGGAGGAATGGTGGTGCTGCCCTATGCCTATTGAAGGAATTTACCTATATCTGGACCAAAGAACATGATGAACTGAGAGAGAGAACTTGGGGATTACCTGGTTGTTCCATAGCATGCAGAATCTCAGCATGGAATTGAATGCTTTGCAAGAACTGCATGAACTCTCACAGAGAGAAACCACACCTCTGTCAAACTAGAGGAGACCAACACTCCTGCCTGCAGTGAAAGGGCACCCAAATATATCAGATTTGCCTGTTGAAAAGAGCCTAACCTATCCCTGTACTTGGCACGGTTCATTTATTTCAAGCAGTGAAGCTGTTTCTAAGAAAGACAGCTAATTTCTGACTTGCATTTCTCAGTGTTTTCCCAATTTTGGAACATATCTCATTCTAAATTCAGCCTTCTCTACATTTATATGCCTTCTAGGAAACACAGGTGGGATAGTTCATTCTTGGTTTTACATTTTACAGCTAAGGTCATTCAAAGACTAGTATTCCAAAAGCTCAGGAGCAAAGTTGTAGGACAGTGGAAGAAACACATAATGTTGGTATCTAACTGCCTTGGATGATCTCAAAAAGCTAAACAATGTTAGCCCTAGATGATACTTGGATGGGAAATTACCAGGAAATAGCAGGGCTGTAGGCTCCACTGAGAAGAAGGCAACAACAGAACACTTTCACACTGTTGCCAAGCAAACAACCAAGACATAGCCTTGAAGTCACCAGGAGTCAAGCTTGACTCAACAGAAATGCTGACTTTTTTTTTAACCTAGTAGTGTAGCATTTCCTTCTGTTATCTGTAAGTTTCATGTGAAAGAGGTGAGTACTGTATAACCTATTTCAGCAGTGATGAGTCCGTATCTATGTCAACCACTCCTGTTTAAAAGCTGTGCAGGTTCCATAGTTTCTTAGAGAAGAGCAGAGGATGCCTGTACATCCTCCACATAAAAGACTTTATCATCATCTTTTTCCCAGGCCACAAAGGCCAAACCAACAGTGCAAAAAGCTGTCTGTTCCCATAGCTCATCCTCCATCAGGGAGCCAAGTTTGCCCTGACACAAGCAGAGCAAACCCAATAACCACATCCTTGAGAACTGGCATGCCTTCAATAACGGGCATTCAATGATCCTAAACTGAAGAGATGTTTCAGGTTTCAAACTCCACCTAGAAGGAGAGGCCAGATCACATAGAAAACCCATCTCAGCACAGCTGCATCCTTCGGATGTGAACACAAACACTTCTGGGCAGCCCTCTGCCCAAGTGGGGCAGCCCTAGAGAACAGGACCCACTGAGGACAGTTCCCTCCCTTAACTATTTTTGTAATATCGGTAGAGCTACCCTAGCCCAGCCCCTCTCCCGATTCCCAACAGCATACTTCTAACAGCCCAGTTCCCATTTCCTTTTCCCGGAGATTCTTCCCCATCAAAAGACTAACTTCAACGGACATTCCCCGCCCCACTGGGAACCCCTCAAGAACCCCAGACTTCTTTCCCAACTGATACCAACAGTTAACGGCAAGCAAAATGATCAACAACAAACCCTAGCCCCAAACCGATACCAGGTTGCCCCCCGCTGCCAGAAAACCGAATTCCCGCGCCCCGTGCTTGTTCGGGAAACCTAAATTCCCAAATGCCATTTTCTTTCTCCTTGTCTTTTCCGGGAAGAAGGAAGATTGCTACAAGGTTATTTTCAGATTGAATGTTCCCAACTGCAGAGGGGCCCGGGTGGGGGCAGAAGGAGCGTCCCTGGACTCCAAGAAGGATGTACGCCCCAGCCCTTCTCTTTCCCCGCGCGCCTAGACTCACCTGGGCATGCACAGCCTACTGACATCTTCACATGCCCGGCCTGGCGCAGCAAAGGTGCGACGTGCCCGCTCGGCGGGGTCCTGGCATCCGCCGCCCTGACAGAGACCCCAGTCGCTGGGCAAGGCCGCCCCCGATTCCGGGGCCTCCCCGCCGGGAAGCACAGCAGCCACAGCAAGTGGGGCAGCCCGATCCCTCTCTCCCTGTGCTCGTCGGCGAGTCCAGGGCTGGGCTGGGCTGGGCTGCGTTGGCCTGGCTGCGCGCGAGACGACGCTGCGCCCCGACCGACTCCGACTCCGATCCCTGGGCTGATTAATATGCTAATTGCACGGTAAAGGAGGAGGAAGAGGAGAGAGAGCGTGAGCTTGTCAAAGTGACCTGAGCTGAGTGGCGAGCCGCGATAGGGAAGGGAAGGGCGAGGAGAGAGGGGGGAGGGGCGGCCATGTGACGCAGATGGAGAAAAACACACCAATCTCTGCCACAGTAGCCACCCTAGGCGGGCTCGCGCGAGGAGAGGAGAGGAAAGGAAAGGGGAGGGAACGGAAGGGAAGGGAGGGGAGGGGAGGTAAGGCGCGCGCTTGCATATGTGTGTGTGCTTAGAAAAAGATATGTGCTGACACGTTTGCAGGCGTGCAGGCATGTTTGCATGCAGAGGCGCAATATACGCTTCACATGTGCGCAGGTTTTTTTTAGGCGCGAATTGTGATTTGGAATAAGCCGCGTAAGTAAAAAGAGAGCCAAAAAAATCTTGTCACTTCTTTGTCACCGAGGTAGTACTTTTTTAACACCCAAATCGCCGCTTTAACTAGATCAGCCTGTCCCCTTTTCCGTCGAGTTCACGCTTTCCCAACCCATTTGTCTTCGTGGGCTTTATCCTGAGTATTTCACTGCTGGAAACGACGAAGTGAAGTTTCTTCCAGATTGCCTATAAACCCTTATTTGCAGGGATGAGCAGACTTTAGGTTAACGGAATCTGCTTTGTGACGAACTAGAACCCTGAGATCTACTAAGTGAAGCCAGGTGCAAAAAGACGGGCCATACACAAACAGGCACTTCAGAACTGATTAAGGCTCACAGTGCTGCTGCACAAAAAATCTGATTCCTGGCCAACAGTACATTTTGGGGGATGGTGGGGGAGGATTACCGATCTGCAGTTAAGACATTTTCAGTGATTAAGAATTCTCCAATCTTTTGTAAATCATTCTGAGATCCAAATGTACCTTTAATTTATCTCTGATTTAATCTACAAGTAAGGTAAAACTTTGCAGGGAAAGGCTGTATCCTTGTATTTTCTACTACTCAATTCAGATTACTGTAAGTAGATCTCAGATTCAGGTTGAATGATTTGCAACAAATGAAAAAAAATCTAAATACATATATTTCAAAGTAATTGTTCCGCCAGTTTAATATTCAACCTAAATAGCTCTTCCATCAACTTTTAAGTATGGGATCTTGTCTTTAAAAGCCACATACTGTATTCCTACTTAGTAGAAGGGTTGGTATCCTCAATTTTTTTCTCTATATTGGAATAACTATAGTTCCCAACAACATTCATCACTGATCACACTGGTTGTGACTGATGGGTGTTGTAAGCCACAGTTCTTATGTCTCTGCTCTATAGGATCATTGTATGCCATTCCTTCACATTTTCTATCTTACTTTGTAGATCCTGAATCACATTTCTTATCTGTTCTGAATTTTCTTTGCATTCAAAATGTAACACATTTTCCATATTTCCCTCTGCTGAGATCCAGTCTTTCCTAAGAGTAAGAGAAGAATATTTGGCTATTACTATTCTGTTAAGGAAGTATAGATCATTTTTCATTTTTTATGACTATCAAAATAGT